>NC_092862.1:58207284-58507284 GCF_032062135.1 Pyxicephalus adspersus | reverse complement strand
CCAGAGGACTTGGGTTCTAAAAAAAAAAAATCAGAGTTCAAAGTAACAGCACAGCTCCATACGAATTACCAGCTTTGCTTTTTTATACTGTTTTAACACAGAATGAATAAAGGCTGACCACCAGCAGAAATGCCTATTTTACAGGTGGTATCCTATCCTGTTGTTAAAATATATACTTCCTTAAATATATTTTATCTTCTTTTACTAAAGGGAAGGAGTTATGTTTTATGGGAAATTTTATTTAAATATTTTATGAAGGTTAATATTTATTACGTTCATTTGTGTAATAACTTAAACATCACAAGGCATCTTCCGTACACTAAGACTGGGTCTACACAGACTGTTTACTCAGTGTTTACCTTGAGGCTTTAAAAGCCCATGTTTGAAATTACCATGCATTACAGAGTGGTTAATCTACACAAGGGCATCTCCACGAGGCCTGTATTTGAGCGTTAACGCTCCTTGCGGCATTTTTCCGCATTTAAACATAAACGCAGTAAACTGCAGCATATACATTTTCCAGTCCAGTCATTCTGTTGTATATATGCAATTTTTCTCCCTAAACTCTTTTCAAACAGTACAGTAAATCAGCCCCTGGAAATAATGCACTAATTACAGAAAACATGCTACATGCTGGATGACATAACCTAATGTTTATGCTGATTTTTTTTTAAACTGTTTGAAATATTTACCACAAACACTTAATAATCTGTTAGGTCAGTCTGTCTTCCTCAGGACGTAGCAAGTTTAAAAGATTGCTTTATTTAAAAGTTGGATGCTTTTCAAGAATCACAGAATTTACCTGGGTTGTGAAGTATAGACAACAGGGACTGTTCATCCAATTGCCCCATGGGATCAAAAAGGAATTTTTTCCCCTGTTGAAGCAAAGAGTTTTTTTGCCTTCCTTTGGATTACCTGACTATAGAGTTTTCATCTCGGATATGTTTATTTCCCTAATGTTTGAACTTTCCTTTTTTCAACTTAACAATGTACTTAATTATGTTGTGCCACAAGCAGGACACTGGGAGACACAGCTAAAGAGTTATGTCACCTCACATTGATTGTAAGTATTTACTTCCACTCTGTTTTGGCAGTCATTTGCGAAGTGCTTTCTTGTTGATTCATGTGTCTGTGGCCAGTTCCCTAACAGGGGAAATGCTCTTGAGTGTTAATCTACAAACACTTACTGGCTCTGTGAAGTCATGTCAACAACAGAACTTTGCAGACAGTGTTGGGTAGAAAATGATCACAATGATTGTGTGTTACCACGTGCCCTTGGTGCCACAGTCGAGGAGCACTCACTGTGTTCATATCAATAGAAGGCAGATGGAGAATAGTGACCTTGGTAGACCTTTTTAGTGTAACAGGAGCACTTGGGACAAATATTCTAACCTGCCTTGTTAGGTCCCTTAAGAGGAATCTGCAATTTATTACACACAAAATAATCCCTCGATCAAAGCAAAATAAAATGTCAGATCAAGTACCTCATGTATGGACAACAAATGTCCCTGGACACTTGGTGGAATTTTCAAAGCGGCCTTAGAGGAGGTTGCTTGCATCGATTGTTGAAATAGGAAGAGGAGAACAGAAGTGATTGTCAATATACTCATATACTTTGTCTTCTTTGTAGCTCTAAGTGTCTCGATCTTCAGGTATGAATATAAGGAGTGGGTGAATGTTTCAGGAGGCACGAACATATGGAAATATTGCAGAAATGTAATTTGTGCCTGGAAAAGGTGTGCATACCAGACAGCTTCCTTGGTGGACAACTAGAAAAAAAAAGTTTTTTCTATTCTGTTTAATTTTATGATAAAGTATTTCCTGTATTGATTATAACTTTAGTTTATTATAAACATTTTTTTCTATTTGAAACTACAAATACATTAAATATCTTACTTCTTTTTTCCAACATCTTAAATAGGTTAGTCATGCTGCTGCTGTTAGCTGATGAGGAATTGTCGGGATTTCATATTGAATAGAGGCTGTTTTGGGACCAGTGTAGTGTTTGATCATCGGCTAGAGGAGTGTAGTTTATCAAGGCTTTCTGCACTGTGACAGAAAACAATCTTAAATCCCATATTTCAGAGATGGAAAATATCTCAAGGTCATTTCATTGGCTCTGATTAAATTTTGAGTTTTTTTCTTCTTCTCTCCAGTCCCAGGTCTAGGTCAAAGTAATTGCACACCTATCATGTCTGGATGTGTACCATAACTGTGTAAATCTATTACAGGTTGTCTTCTGTTATCCAAAGCACATGCTTTATTGCACTCACAAAAAGATCGAACAGTTTCCATAAAAAGTCCTTTGTCTTTGCATTATGTATTTTTCATCTGCAGAGTGGACAATGGAAATTTGAACTGTATACCAGCCCAAGTTCTCTCTCTGTTGTATGTAGTTTTAATATGAACACATTTATGTTCGCTGAGAAACCATTATATGACAACTTGTTGTATAGATTCAGTCTAATTATGGGGAAAGTTTGTCCCCATGTTCTAGCACTTCTGTGTGATTATCTCCTTGGTCCATAATGCAGGTACTATTGTAGCCATCCTTCTCCGAGCACTACCTAAGATGCCTTCACTAAGAACCCACACTTTAGTCTGCCAGATCACCCATGTCATTAAACCTTGGTGTTAGATTTAGGAAAATTATGTCATTCATTTACCAGGAAACAACTGCAACCAGTATATTAAGTATTACAAACTAATCCTCCATACAGACTCATAAGTTATTCAATTCAATTCAATCTTGTTTTGTACAATGCAAGACCACCTCTCCTGATTAGACCAGTTTGTTGTTGGAGCATCCAAGACATTGCTTTAGAGCTTGTGCATAGTGATTTATTTTAGGATTGTAGGTACCTCTCAATTTTTCATGTTACTGTTGCAAACCCCTTAACTTTTTCACTACTGGGGACATATATCATGGCAGGTTCTCACTTGGACACCCATGAACATCTATATTGTAATGGCTTTAAAATAAATATGCAGATTTTGCATGAAAGATTTTGACTCAACACAGAGCAATGCAGAATAAAGCCAGAGTAAAGGGACTTGGTGAACCCCTGCAGAAACTGATTGCAGAGGCACACATAGACCGATGACCTCTCAGGTCATATTTGATATTCCGGTGTAGAAAGCATGGTGGGTAGGAGATTGGAATGGGGAACTTTTTATATTTAGTGTCCACCTGAAGCATGAAGTTGGGACACTGGTGGTCTGTTTAAGACACCTATTGTGTTTAGTTAGATAGTTAGACCACTATCTAACTAAACACTATTGTGTTTAGTTAGATAGTTGTGTAATAGTTAGACCACAACCTAACTATTTGGTGACGAAAGGGTAGTATTGCTGTATCTTTCTAGTGGAGTAAGAATTAGGCCTTGGAGTAAAAAGATGATGGTCATTCTGTTATAACATCATTATTTAAACCTAAACCACAGACATATATTTTGAAACCCTAATGAGTTTAGATATGCATATGTGTGTGTATATATATATATATATATATATATGTACATTTTAAACACAGCTAGAAAAATATTGGAGTTTGATTTACTTCACATCCCTTAAACGACATCACCTGAGCACCTGCACTGGGAGTAGAAGGCACACTGCTTGGGCCAACAAGGTGTTCTGCTTCCTTATGAGCTGACAAGCAATAAGTGGAAAGGAGCAGGGAGCCTACCCCATTAGGCTGTTGCTGCTCATTTATTGTTTATAGACTAAAATCTGGTTGATGACCAGGCTGTGCTGCTTACTGGAAACAAAGGAAAATGTGGTAATGCTTTGTAAATGTTGCACTAAATGGATACAAATACAAATCCTTTGATTTTAATTTACTTCCTGTATACAATCATGAAAAAAAATGTACACACTCATTCAATCCTAGGGTTTACATATCAGAACATTAAAATCATTTCCAGCATTAGTGGGAATTAAAATTAGGTAAATATGACCAGTAGTTCAGATGAAGATATATTATGCCATGTAATTTACCAAATCCAAGTCAAAATGCAGAAGCAGTTTTGTGAAACATAAATTGAGAAAAAAAGTAAACATTTAAGACTGTTGCCAATCTTCCCAGGAGTGGAAGTCCTAACAAATGTGCCCGAAGGTCAGACCATGCAGTGCCTAAAAAAATTTAAAAAAAAACGCTACATCTTAGACTCATTAGGCACCAGCATGATAAATGGTAATGTTTATGACAATACAAATAGAAACAATTTGAGCCCTCTTCTTTGTAAAAATAAACACTTCAGGATGGCTTAGGTTTGCAAAGCTGCCTCAGAACAACCACAAGGTTCTTGGAACAATGTCCTCTAGACAGATGAGATCTAAGTGGAGATGTTTGGCCATAATAAACTGCTCCACTTTAGGCAAAAAATAAACATGTCATATGAACACAAACTCCTCATACTAACTGTCAAGAATGGTGGTGGAGGTGTGTTGTGTTGGACTTGTATTGCAGTACAGGACCTAGGAATCTTGCAGTCATTGAGTGAAACATGAACTATATACCAATTTTTTTAGAGTTCAAATGTGAGGCCATCTATATACCTGCTAAAGCTTGTCAAAATGTATTTATGCAACAGGACAAAGATCCATAACACACCAGCAAAATTACAATAGAATGACTACAAAAGACAGATGAGACAAGACATTGTAGTCCAGACCTCCACCAGATCTATTGCAACCCTTAAAACTATGCTTAAACAAATGCCCACAAACTGAGGTAATGGTATAGGAATAGTGGGATACGGTTTATCCACAATATTGTGAGAAATGAGGAAGTTATACAGAAAACAACTTATTAATGGCAGTCATTAAAAATTACTTAAGCTAAAGGTGTTTCTACAACTTGCTAAATTATGGAGTGTACATAGTTTTTCACACCAGACTTATCTATTTTGGCTTCATTGTTGCTAAGTAATGAAACAGTGGAGTCCGTTTTGTGTTTTACACTGCAGGTCATAGTTAAATCATTTTAACTCTGCCTAGGGACCAGATATTTTTTTATTATGCCCACATACCTAAAACCTTAGAATTAGAAGATGGTATGCTTACTTTTCATATGACTATGTATATCTGCTATGTATATATAAGTCATGTACTGCTTATTGTTTGTCATACAAACTGCAGAAGACTAAAACCTTAAAAGATAAACACAATGTAGTGACAGCTGTTTCCTATTGTCCTTTAGGGAAACATGTTTCAACTGACATACCTGTACTTCTGCTTCTTGCTATAATTTGTCCTGCTTACCTTCTCATCTGCTTTGCCAATGTATCTCACTGTGGGTAATTAAGTGACAATTTGCAATAAATTACATGGTTTTGCATTCAATGCAGTTGCATAGTTTTGTTTTTATGTGTAACAAATCAAGTAATTTGGGCACAAGTTTCATTTTGATTGTTAATTCACTCAGACCAAGTAAAGGCTCCAGAAGACCAATTTTGTAAATCCATCTTTAGTTTGTGGAGTAGAGGAGGACATTTTAAAGAGTTTATTTGTGAAAGGTTTTTGGGGGTGGTCACATAGCCATATCCTTTTTATCTTTTGAAAAACTATGGCATGTTCCCTGACAGAATCAACCTGAAAAAAAGTGGAACTGCAGAAATTGAAAGTGAATACAAAATATGCCTCCAAAGAAATAAAAGGAAAAGGAAAAAAGAGGAATCTTGAAAGCAAGGAAATATTCCTGAATGTTTTTTACCCACTGTGATCTTTGAGGTATCCATAGAGAATTTAAGGTTATATAACTTGGATGAATAGTAATTAAATGCCTTTGTTGTGTTCTCAGTAGTGTACTGTGTAACTCTATAGGTATTCTCAACTTATGAGACGTATGTGCTAAGTGGTGACTTGTCTTGTTACCGAACTCATAAAAGGCCCTGAAGCACCTGACCAGAGTGATCTTAACTTTATGCAGCATGGGTGATTTAACTTCTAAGCAGGAGGAGGTCACATTCAGGCTGGGGTAGGAAACATTATATGGGATTTCTAAGAAATGGATTTGCCCTAAGAGGCCTTCCTAATGTGCCAACCTTGTTTTCTTAATGTGGGAACTCCTTTAAATTAGGAGTGCCCAGACACAGGCCTTATGGACTTTCCGCACAAACATATGCGATTATAGTACACAGTCACATTAGGTGAGAAAAAGGTTTGCAGTTTCTGGCTAAGATCCTCCTGATCAGAGGGATCTTCACTGAGTCTTCTCAGTCTGAGTTCTTTGGCAAGAGCATGAAATGTCCAAAGTCTACAGAGAGATGGGCATGCGATTGGAATAGGTAATGATTCCTAATTTTGTGAATTGTGCTTGGTCCATTAATGTTCTATTTGAAAGCAAGTTTTACGGTGAATGGAGTAAAAAGTTAACTCTTTGGACAGATGGTGTAATCGCCAGATGTCTTTTAGCTTGTAACTATAAATGATTCTTTTTAACAGCAGAAAGAGATAAATAGTTAACGCTGTGTGATGTGTCAATCGCACTGTGTGATGGGTACAAGAGCGAAGCTAAAATCCCGTTGTTAATTCACTGTCCCACACTAAAATGTCAAAAAAGGTCCAGGATATCCAAGTTTTACTTGGCCAATGTTTTTGTGATAATTTGTAGCTAGAGTGATCAATAGGTTTTATAAAAGCCCTTTGCCAAAAAAGTTACCCATCTTCCCTCCTGCACAACTCCCAAAACACCTAAAGAGTATCGTTAGCAAGTTGGATACTCACTCCCCTTATTTTGAGATCAGATGCACAACCCTCTGGAAGAAATACGGAGTCTGCCTTCTTATGCTTCATGTCAGACAAGAGCATCATCTGCTGTTCCAACCCCCTACTGTACCACCTGAAGAAAAGATAACATACTTTTTACATCTGCCCCAACTAAAATGTACTAGCCCAATCCTTGCTGAGCACTGGAGTTCCTCCCCTGATAAAGAAATTAAAAAAAAAACCCAGAAAACAAACTCCAGAAAAGAGTTGTAGTTGCCTAAAGAAACAATCAGCCAGACCAGTTTAGGACAAGGCACAGAAACTCGGACCTGAGCTGGTGAATCACAAATGAAGTGAAGGTTCTGGCTTGAATCAAGCATTACAATCATGGCAGGCAGGTCCATAGTGGCAGGAGGCATGTTTATGTTGAACAGACCTTTGAGGTTGAGGAGAATCTGACTGGGCATGCATAAAAATGGATTCCTATTCAAAAGTTATCAAAAGGGAGTTTCCTTATTTTCTGGTTTAAAATCCCAGATGTTTTCAGCAGCTGAATATTTCTATGCTGCAAAGAATTGTCATTCTAAAGGCAAAAATGGGTCCCGAGTACTAGCAAGGTGTATCTAATAAAATGACCAATGAGTTTATAATTAACTGTATTTTTACTACTTTAGATTTTAATTTTTTCCCAGATATAGAGATAGCTGGCTTCTGTAAATTGTACATCATTACATGTGATGCCAATCATCTCCCATCACACTTGAGTGAAGTATGAAACATTTTGTGAATACTACTAAAATACAGTAGAACTGTTGAATAATAGATAAACGTAAACTTTAAAATCAGTATGGACTTTTAATTATTACAACCTTTAAGCAAAACATGAGCTTTATGCAATTTTTGAGTTGTCCATTAAAAAAATGTTTTATATACTTGATTGACAATCTAGGCTTGCATAAAGTAATCTAGCAGTAATAATCATAATTTATCCAAAAACAGAAGCTAGAAGTTAATTTTTTGCAACTTGCGTTGATACTTACACATGACTTCTGTTTGAGATTGGTGTGTATTTTATTTATTTTTTTACTTTATTTATTATGGACTGTTGTGATTGTAAAATAAACCAATATTAATGCAATGTTTATTATGGGATTACTGCTTTACGTAAAGAGCATGTATCCTAACATTTTCTGGTTTTAGAAAATGAAAGGGGTGAACCCCCTGTTAGCTTACTTATAGTTGTCTGTGTCCCCTCCCCTTTTTTCCTGCCTTTAAATCTCTACAAAGTTGGTGGAGTTCCCATTTTAGGCATTTGTCATTGGAATTTGTCTAGTAAATAGCATTGCTACCCTAAAATTAATGCTTGATTTTTTTATTCAATAAATGATTTTTCTGATATATATCCTAAATGCTCTTACCTTGTAAATTTTAAATAGGTAACAGCTCAAAGATGTCACAGATGTCTGATATTCAGACATTTGTATTTAGTAGTGGGCAAATTGTCGATATGCCTGTGATGGATGATTTTCATGTCAGCACAGTCACTTGAGTTACCTCCTGTTAACTAGGCTGAATTTCTGCCTTGGTAATTGGCCTTTCTGCTGTTAGTACAATTGGGATACAAAAGTATAAAAAAAAATGTGCTTTTTTCCCCTCCCCATTACATTCTGATATGTGCCTTGAAAGCTTAATATTTAATGTCTGAAGAGAATGTCAAGAGACGATTTAAAAGGTTTGGTGTAATTTTCTCAATTTTGTAGATTGTGGTGGTTAGGCTGTGGCGTTGGGTTGTCTTGGCCTTTTCCTCCATTTGAAATCTAGAGACTTTGGCGGCCTTTATAATGCACACTTGTCAGTCATTACTGAAATGGCTGACATAGGAATGAACATAGTGACATGAGTTTGAGGTATTGTGTTTGTTTTGATGTTTAATGCATGCATGTATTACTTTAAAGAAGTGGACTGATATCTATTTTTTTGGAGGTTTTTAGAGGTATGTCTATTACCTGTCATGACATGCCAACACTGCAAATACTGCATCTTCTGAAAATGTTGGTTGCCTGGCTAATACATTCCGTTAAATCCACTATTTCTGCAAATTATTGTATGTAGTCAGTGACTTGGAAAGTCAGAGACAATATTGCAAAATATTGTTTCCTTCTATATAGGTATGCAAAATGATAAAATGTATGTGCTTATCAACTTAGTAGACATGTAGATTTCAGTACATTTCAGCTTAAATGTATCAAGAAATAAATAATAAATTAATGAGTTGTTGATCACCCAGTTGTTGTGTGCACTCCAAAGCTTCACTACTTTATTAAATTAATTCCATTGGTTCTGGCCATTTTGTATTGATAGCCACTGCTATATTATGATTTATGTGTGAAAGGATTATATGTGTGTTTAGGCTGACCTTCCATTTTCATTGTGGAAACTTGTAATTACTTAAAACTAAGTAATGTTCAATTTGAGAAAACCTCTTTGTGGTGTTAAGTTTTTCCATTTGCTGGAGGTGCCTATTTTCCTTCTTATAGTACAGTTACAAGGGGATCAGTTTCAGTTGTTGCAAATAATGTGTGAATTGTGAGTAGTGCTTGCAAGTACTTAGCATTTTAATGGGCCACACTTAATTGACAATAGTCCTGTAATGGACAGATATTGTCTTACTGTCTCACTTGCCAGCATACACTTATATAATAGTCTACTTTTCAAATTATTATTTGTTGTCAGAATTGTTGAAATGACAACAGCATGGTTGCTCAGTGGTTAGCACTCTGGCCTTTGCAGCAATAGGTCCCAGGTTCGAATCTCGGCCAGGACACTACCTGCATGGAGTTTGCAGGCTCTCCCTGTAACTGCGTGGGTGTCCTTCAGGTACTCTAGTTTCCTCCTACATTCCAAAAACATGCAGTTAGGCTTCCCCACAAAAATGACGTTAGACTGTGTTAAAGGCATAAAAGGACATTAGATTGTGACCCCCCCTTAGGGGACAGCTATTGACATGGCTATGGTCTTTGTAAAGGGCCACATATTATGTCAGCGCTATATAAATACTGTGTAATATTTATAATAAAATTACTCATCTTGCATACTTTCAAGTAACCCAGCTGTTTTTGGGTGGTTTCTTAAAAAGTAAAGTTATAATACAGGAGCTGCTACCCGCCAACAATTTCCTCACACCCGGCTTGAAAATATTTTGGGTTGAACACTGCAGTCCTTCAGGCTTGCAGGTATGTATATGCTTCATGCACATTGATAAGTAGGCTAAGTTTTAAAGAGAAACAATCCTTTATATAAACAACATACACATTATAATGAGATTTTGAATTGTATGCAGATATTACCTGTAGTTCTTTAAAGTTGAAAGTCATTGCAAGTTGTCTATGTTTTTCAGAGCATTCTGTAATATTTGGTTGCTATTTTTGGAAACTTTCTTTGTGTTACCTCTGTCACCTGTATTGCAGTGCATGAAACAATGAAGACTGGTAAATGAAATTAATTTTTGGTTCTTAACTTTCTTAGCTAATGCTATTGTTTTGTGCCGTGGCTAGTACTTGGTCAGAAAATGTATAACTTACAGTACAATAAATTCATACTAACCCTTTGCTTTCAATCTGTTACACATAAAACCATCAGCCACTTTTTTTGACTAGGAGTCCGTTATAAAATCCAATATGTCTGAAATAGCTTAGCAACACGAATAATGCAACAAACTTAAATGTGTGTATTTTCAAGTGCTTCTGGTATGAATAAGCCTTCAGTGGTCATTTAACAGTTTTCTGTAGCCCTTGGAATTAATCAGAAATGACATATGTTCTATATAAACACAACTTCAAAATGTCACTCTCTGTACGTTTGCAGAAAGCTTTGGGTGCTAACAGCATTTGATAACAGAGTGTCCTAACATTCTAGCCTAATATCAAACCTTCTGTTCATGTAATGTGCTTATAATAATCCCTTTGCTGTATGCCTGACAGATATTTATGTGCCAGTGGCAATTCATATAGGTTGGCGAGTCTTTCAGATGAATGTTTGTGGTGTGTGAAGAACATCAATTACTGTTTTGCTTCAAAAACAGCAAGCAATTAGGGTGAATAACTCTGACGTTTATGTTTTGTCCACCCTCTTCAGACTAATTTGTTTCTTTAGTTTGCACTGGGCTGAAATGAAATGAAATGAAAGCTGTGATCAAACAAAGCAAGCATTCCTACCAGACCTCCATAAAAGTCATTTTATTCATGGTCAAGTCATATCTTTGTAGAGAATTAGCAACATTATTAGTTTTTACAAAGACAAGCTTCACTTCTGATTACTGTTGTTTTTGTCATGTCTATATTCTTCTAATGCAGCCGTCATTTAATGACAGGGCTGAATCTTCCATGTCGATGACCTTGGTGATGGATTCTCCTTTTACTACCCTGTTGCTACAACGTTGGACGATATCACTGAACGTCTAAAATAATTACAAATTGTTTGCGCTTTAGGTAAACCTGTTGAAAATAATTTCAACTTATTTTCAGTAAATTAGGAAAATGAAGCCAGTAACTAAACAATAATTTTTGGAAACTAATTACCAAAGCAATCCATAGAGCTGTTTATGTTACATACTATATACCTATATATCCAAACTAAAGGCCCATTAATAGTCACTGGGGCTGTCAATTACATTAAGAACCAGTAACAAAGTTTACCGAAAAGGTAAAAGTAGGACCAAGCTCAATATTCAAATTAGACATTGGCGTTGAGAGAACAAGGTTTTCTGAAAGGTGAGTTAGGTTTGAGATTTAAATAATTTAGAACATTTACATGTTCTGAGTAAGCCACCAAGACACTTTAAAGCAAAGCCTCATTCACCTCATGCTCCTAAAGTGTCAAACAGAAGTTTAATTTTCAGAGTGTACAACATTTTTAAATCAAAACTAAACTGCAAATAAATTAAATTTTGACCCCGTGATGTTTTTTCCCCATAATGTGCAAGTATGCACAGAAAATTAAACTCACATATCCATGCTCTTCTCCTTTACTGACACTTCCATTTTCACCTTGTCCTCTTCTCCTCAGGTAGAGCAGGTAGATCTGCTCCGCGATCTACCGGTAGATCCACGTATTGGGCACCCCTGTTTTAGAGAGTTGAAGTTCTTGTGTCAGGTTTTCACAGCTATAGAATACCTTTACACATGGGATATTATTTTATTTCATGAGTAATCATTTCAGATGACTGTTTTAGAAATCATCACTATACACACATGGCTATTGCTGAACCACCTGTTCTGTTTGAAGAGAGGGAAACCTGCTGTGGACAGACAGCACATGTAAATGTTGTTAGCGCCTTAGAGCTAATATTTACTATCTGATTATTCTTCTATCATTGGTTAAATAGATCTTCAAAGGGAATGTGATATAAACTGTACTTTTTTGTACATCACTTAACAAGCAATTCTATTTACAAAGCAGGCCTAATTATTCATTATGTACTTTTTTTTACATTGAGCAGATTAACCCATTACCCACTTTTTCTATATTATGCAGCGTTAGACATTTTTTTTCTGACGAGCCAAAAGTTACAGCGAGGGCAGATAGCTTAGATTAATGGTTTTATTTTTATCTTTATTAGTAGTACTCCAGGTGCATGTTTTATAAGTCTAAAGTTTTCTAACTTTTTGTCTTTCAGAAAAAACAGCGGACCAAACAACTGTCCCAACTTTTCCATTCATACAATCCATACGACCATAAGGTAAGGCACTGCTCATTATTGGCTTAGTGCATTTAATTAGTGTTAGCAATTATATATTTGATTTTCTTCAGCTCTGACCTCTGACAAATTGTTTGAGTCTAGAATATCATGTAATATTATTGTGAAGGACCTCATTGCCCAAGAATCTAGGTAGCAGAAGCACATTAGTTGTATGTAATTTATAATTTACAACCTATAATTTGTAAGTTATTTTACAAAGGACAGTAACGAAATATCATGGTCCAGGTAACTTTTATAGCTTATTTATAATTAACAATCCCTAAAATACCTAAAATCATAAAAATATATCTATATATCTCCATGACCGTCCCGCCATTATAAATACCAGCTTGGTAGGTAAATATACTGTTATCCATGTCACATATACATTCGATCATTGAAAATTACCCTTGCATTCGTTCAGTGACCCCCAAACACCACTCGCCCAGCTCCAGGCCTTCGTGTAAACTGAAGCTGAAAAATCAAGGCTGACTTCATTTAAATGTGCATTGTTTTTTCTAACATTCCCAGGCTTGACAACAAGCAACTTGTGCTGGACTGGCACACCACTCTTGATATGTTTAAATATAGATACTGCTCTAATAATTGTATCCTGGTTCTGTTGCCACTGAATGCAGGGCACAATTTTCGACCGTAAGATAATTAAACCTGGAAAGCTCACCATTACTATGGAGAAGAATGCCTTAATGTTATTAATCACTTAAAGCATCAGTTATGTACCCACGTTGTTCCTTATGATTTGCACCATTGGTATTTGAGGGGGGCCCCATGACCTCTCTTGAAAACTTCATTAGTTCAGTGGTACCTCGGTATAAGCCCGCTTTGGAATAAGTCAAACTTGGTATAAGTCCTGTTTGGACATGAAAAATTTTGCTTGGTATACAACCTTTGTGCTAGAACTTGTATGGGTTGAAATGAGTCCCAACACCATGCGATACCCTTATTTACCTCACTCGAGACAAAGCCACGACTGCCCACGAGCGTCTGTACGCCAGTTACTACCATTGAGTGAACAACCCACGCTAAAATCTGTAAATTATATAACATCTCCTCCTCCTCCCTTCTCAGCACCATCCTAGTAGGCACTCGACTCTTCCCAGCAAAGTAAAGTGAGGTTAAATTTTCATTTATTTCATCTAATTACTTTTGTATTTATGTATTTTAGTAATAAGCAGTGTTTAAATTATTCGATACAGCCCCATCAATGTATAATATGCCAATAACAATAGGATTTTTTTTTATGGGAACAGATTAATCATTTTCCTTTTCTTTCTTATGGGAAAAATATTTTTGGTATAAGTCCAAAGATCTGGAATGGATTAAGGACTTTTACAAGGTACCACAGTAGTTGTTTCCAAATCAATCCTGGGAAACCCAACCAGTGTAGATTTACTTTTTACTTTGACCCACATGCTTTCCTTGTAGTCGTAAAGTCCTTCCTCCTCCTACATAGAAAACATTTTCTTGATTCAGATCTCAGCCAGTACACCTTTAAAAACAGCAAACCTAGTTCGCAGTAGTGTAGAATCCTTTTCTTTAACCAAAGCAATAAAATATATACATGGCAATTTTGAAAACACAACATCAAATGTTATGCAAAAGTCCCAGAGCTCCACCCTACATGTTTCATCTTCGAAAACTCCATCTCTATTATAGACAATTACTAAACAGGCAGTTTATCATACATGTGCAATAAAAAAAACATTAGTAAATTTTTCAAGGTTTGAACAGCAAGCAGCACTGTTTACTACTGTCTTTTCTCCAAAGCCTTCAGTGCATTGTAAATCCTTTTCCTGTCACAAAGAAACTCTGATTTCTATATTAGAACTTTTATTAAAATGTGGTCATTCACATCTCATACAGCCTCCTCCATTCATATCCTTTGTGGCATTATATCAAAGTGTCCTACAATGATTTTGGCTTTACTTGTGAAGACTTACACACTCCTTTACAAATCTAGAATAGTATGTGACTGGAGATCTATGCCTTTTGAAGTTTGTTTTAGAGCTTTTTATTAAGTTATTGTAGGTTATCTGGCTAGAGAGGGACTTTTACAGCTGCCAAGAAGTATTCTCCTGGTTTGTTTATGCTTAAATGTTTGCCCATATGCACTTGCAGGTCGTATCAGGAATATGCTTATTCAGTTAGGGTATGTTCTTTTTGTTTAAAATTTTTGCTTAATTTTTATAGTTGTAAAAGCATAATTTATTCAAAAACTCAAATTTAAATGGCCAATTTACAGCAGTTGTGTATATTTAGGGTATCAAAATAAAAAAAATTACACTTAGCCAATCTTACCAGAATCCATTTAAGTTTTTCTTAATCTGGGAAATTGTTGAAGTGCCTATTTGGTCCAGCAATCCATTCATCTTAGACATCCAACTCTAACCACTTTTTTATCGAAGTCTTGTGGCTGCTGCATGCTTCAGTTAAATGAAAATATTTACCCTTAGTAATCCAAGGGGATCTTCTTGTATACAAGCTGTAGTTTAGTGTCAGAGAAGCAGAGGAGTTATTATGTGGAACATGTTAGATCAGGGGTTGGCAAACTTTTTGGACTACTAGGCCATTTCAGGAGGTCAAGAAGACACACTAGGCTAGAAGAAAAAAGGTTTCCAAGGAAAGGTTTTTTCCAACCGTGCTACAAGCGAGCAGCCTCAAGTCTTCCACTCATTCGCGCTGTAGTCTCTCTAAGTGTGCGAGTGCTTGTCATCGAAATGCCCCTTTAGATTTGACCACTTGAAAGTGCTGTTGGTGTGGTTGCATCAATTCAATTAGGCCAGATCCAACAATAAATAACTGGGGAGGGGGGGACGCGACGTTAGACCAGACAGGAATACTGGCTAGGCCGTATCCGGCCTACCTCCTGTGTTAGATGAAAGAACTGATGGATAGTTGACATTGAAGAAAACAAGATTTATTCCCCACTTTTTTCACATTTGTGTTCACCTTTTTAGCTTCAGCTTCTTCAGTTTTAGTTCTTTTTGGGTTATAGTTGCTCTGTTAGTATAAATGCATCTGCCATGCCTACCAGGAAAACACCATTTCATATCTTGTTTAAAGGGAATTTAGAATGTTCACAAGGGATAATTTGTGTAGCTTGGTCAGTCAGTTGAATCTTGACTTTAGCCATCCAATCTATTGCAATCCAAAATGATGTTTTTCTTCAAGTAAAAAATAATGTTTAAAATAATGGTTTACTTTGCTAAGTTACAGCAAAATACCAGTAGTGACCGTGTATAATCATCTGCACATACATAGTTCAGTGTACAGTGTAAATTGTTTGCAAAAAAAAAAAGGAAAAAATATTTTCAGCCAACATCATCTGTTTGTTACAACAAATGAATAAATCTGTCTGAAGTTCTTTATTCATTCAAACATAAATGTTGACAGTGGAACATTTCATCTTCTTTAGATAAAACGGATATCAATAATTTTCCTGTTATGGTAATAACACTATTGATGTATCCATGTTGTCTGCAAAGCTTTTTGAAAATAACTATATGAGCATATGCTTAATAAATTAGTAATTTGTTTTAATTGATTGGAAATATAAGTACTTAAAAGACAGTGCTATGTTGTTCAAAGGTATTGGGAAATGTGGATGTAGAATGGTGGGACTTCTTTTTTATCGGAATGTTGTCCTTTAAGAAAGTTTGTAGATCATCTAACAAAACAAAAAATAGATCTTTAAAAAATTCTATGTATGTTAGCCTATTTTATTTATTATGTGGTCCTAAGCCTTAGCTATAACTTTAGAAAAAATACTGCCTTCTTTTTTCTTCTACTCCTTTACATGTATAATTAATCCTATGAATAGCTGCCAAGTTCAGACTTGTTGATTGCTGGTGTTATCTATTTTAGTAGTGGTATTTTGGTTAGGGAACACCTGGGGTGATACAATTAGTAAACCATACAGGAAAAACATACATAAAAGAGTTCTATAATTTGTATTCTGTAATAAATACATTTTGAAAATGTTTAAAACATGCAAAGTCTAGGATAATGATCATATTTATTAATCATATTTTTAGTAGAAAACTATTCCCACCACAAAATGAAAAATGTTTCAAGGCATTTAGCACCGAATACAAATGTTTTATATAGATTAAAATGACATAGGAATTAAGTAAATTAATAGTGGGTATGACAGCTGCTCTTCCTAACCCCCCATTATGTTTGCTAGGAATGGACAGCTTCATGCTGATTATCCAGGTCCTGGCTTCATTTTGAGTAAGCTATTGATCACATCATCAGCTGGGGCAATGTGCCCTCCTACCATGGACAGCACTATTTTTAGGTACACTTGGGCATTTTGCCCCATTTTACAGGTTCTTATGCCCTCCCAGTGACAGTTTGGGATGCCCCAGAGCCATTTGGTCTGTTACAAAATCAGCATCAGGTGATAGTAGTGGAACTGAAGGGGAGGAGGTGAAGTTTACCAGTAGTAGCCCGCGGGAAAGAAATAAAGATCCTTTTCAGATATCTAAAGACACAGTCACGTTTACAGTGATGGCGTTTTCTGATGCTTTCCATTTGGCTTCCAGAAGTAGAAAAATGCAGTTGGGAAAAAATGGACCTCTGATCGCCTGATGTGCTTTTTAGGTTGCATAGCCTATATCCAGGACGTAAACCAGGTACCCAAGAGCATTTTTTCTGCAGTGCACATACTGCGCCCGATTGGTTGACCCTATCATGTGTCTAACTTGTACTTTCCTAAATAGACCTCTAATGTCATATTAAAGTGAGCCTGCCACCTCCCCAAAATCATATATCTGGTCACCACCACTACTGTTACAAAAAGTTCATTAGAAAACCTTAAGTATCAAAAACATTAAGCTAGAACACATAAAGAAAAAGTAAACATTTGACTGCCCCATGCACAAATAGAAACACAAATGCCCATTGTGGATGTATATAAACAATAAATGAATACTGGGTATTACTGTGTATGCGGGTGTTCTACTGGTTTTTGCTTTCAGAAAATATAAAAAATTTAAAATGTGAGGAGGAGGATGTTATGTATTTTGAATTTTTAAACTGTTTAATATCTGTTCAAAAAACAAACAAAATGCTGGGCAGCCATCATGTGCAACAAAATTGGCTTAAACCATGCCTTGTCATCTTCAAACCTTATTACTGACAAGAGGTGGTAACAGCTAGTAGCAACAGTTAGATTGTTACCAAGGGATGGTAACAGCACTTAGATTGTTTTGGAACTGGAAGCTCAAAGCATTTACTTGGCAGAATAGCTTTGGTGTCCATTCTTCTGGTATTGTGGCTCTACTCATTGGTCTCATTACTCATGTTTCCTCAGGGTACTCCGATTTCCTCCGACATTCTAAAAACATGCAGTTAGGTTAATTGGCTACCCCCTAATTTGACCTTTGACTGAGTTAATGACATATGACTGAGGTTAGGACATTAGATTGTAAGCCCCTTTGAAGGATAGCTAGTGACATGACTATGGACTTTGTAAAGCGTTGCGTAATATGTTGGCGCTACATAAATGCTTTGTAATAATATCAGGAACTCTGTCCTCTTTACCAGGCCAGAGGTACTATGCTATGCCTAATTTACCATGTCCTTTCATAAACTTCATGATTAAAAAAGTAACTAAGGCTTGAAAAAAGTGAATAAGAACCCAAAAACACATGGCTTACCTTCTCCAAACAGAAACAAAAATAAAGCTGCACACTTGATTTCAGGATGTCCCTGCTATTTAATATATGTACGGTTGACCAGTGGTCACCAACCTTTTGGACCTCACGTACCACTAAGTTTATTAGTTTAAATCCTGTGGACCATTAAAATCAATCTTTTTAAGCAGGTGTGTAGTAGAAGCGATTGCGCAAGCGCTGGGTATGGAGTCTGGACCGTGCATGCCTGGGGAGCCGTGTGTCAATCAAAGGAGAACGAACAAGAAACTTCCCCCAGAGTGACGTCATGATGCCAGAACTCACCCATTCTCCCATCCCAGGCTCAGACCTGCTACAACAGCACAGGGCTGTGAACAAAACAAACGTCTGTCCTAACAGGGTTCGATCAGCAGGGTCAGGAAAAGGACCCCGCTGGGGAGCACACCAGCCGGAGCCAGTGCTCTTGTCTCCCACAAGTCCACGTGGGAAAAGGGGGGGGGGGGGGTGTTCCGAATGAATGAATGTGGTTGGGGAGAAGAAATGTAGGATGTGTGAGGATTAAATATGGAAGAGGTAGTATGATGGACATGTAATGATGTAAAAAAACAAAAAACGTGATGTAAGATGGTGTGGTATTGAAGAATGAATAAAAGAGATAGAGGGATGGAAAAATGATGATGTTGAATGAGCATAATAAATGCGAAGAAATATGTGAATACCAGAATGGGTAAGCGGAATTTAGGTGAGTGTGCCAGGGAAGGGGATTGTGTGAGGGTAATTGCATGTGTATGTGTAATGCTAACGATAAGGGTCATTTTTCTGCGGACTGCTGCTATAGACTCTTTCCACATTAAACAGATGGCTTGGGTACAAGTGCATTGTTACTTGTCTTCTCACATCTTTTTTTTTTTTTTATAGATATTTTAACCAAAAAAGAAAACCATTCAGAATATTATCATTGTTTATTTTAACATAATGATTAGAATGCAGTCTAGAATCGAAATCTAGCTGTTAATATATTGCTGTTTTTCAACCATCATTATTTGTCTGTAGGAGCCTGTTTTTCAGGCTTTTCTAAGCGTTTTTACAGCATCTAATGCTTACAAAAGCCTTGTAAAAATGTGTTGAAATGAAAATGAATGAGTCTTTTTTTTTTCTAAGCTTTCACAGGCTTTTTTGTCTGAAAATGATCCTGGAAGCCTAACTGTGCAGAGTGAGCTTCCAGGAGCGTTTAACCTCCCTAGCGGTAGAAAAAAGTTGCTACAAGTGGTAACCCCAAGTCAAACTCGTAGTTGGAACACCTAGGGAAGGTTAGTAAATAGAGCGCTTACCTGATCCACCGGGGTCCCGCCCCGTCAAGCGCCGCAATCTTCGTCTTCTTTCTGCTTCCTGCTTCTGCATCCGATGAGTCACCGGGGGAGTTCCCGGTGACGTCGGTGCGTGTGTATGTCCCAGCCGGGCGGGGCAGGAAATTCAAAATCCATTTGCATTGCATTCAATACAAAACAACTGTACTGAATGTAATACATTGGATTTTTATATGTAAAAGCAGTAAATTGTTTTCAAGAACATTTATTTTACAGTCTATATAATAGTATGAGTATAATATGTATTTTTTTTTTAAATATATAGATTTTTTAATTTATTCAATTTATTGTTTTTAAATGATTTTGTGTTTCAAACTTTAATATACTCATACTAATATATTATACTGTAAAATAAAATTTTCATGAAAAACAATGTACCGCCTTTAGACATATTAAACCGGAAAGAAATGAACCGCTAGGGAGGTTAAGAGCCACGTTTTTCAGAAGCAGGTCTGATACCCTTAGTCACATATATATTTATATAATCCTTTAAATTCAGTGATCAGAAAAGAAATACTGTATGCTTTGGGGAGTCACTGGAGATAGCAGTCAGTAGAGTGAATGTTATCTGTTTGATTTGAGATGGGTCATTTTACATGAAATGTTTCTGTGTACATATTGCATGTTTCATTATCTGTATTTGCATTATATTAACTGGTAAAGATTTTTGTCTCTGAGCCGAATGCATTTTTAGCCTTCTATTGTACTATTAATGTCATAAATTAGGCCTAGCAAACAACAATAATCTTGCCATTACTGCTTAATAAAATAGCATAGATCTATTGTGGGACACATAATGTGTGTAGAGTACTGTTGATATATTCTAGATCCTTCATTATTTGACAAACAGACTCTGAAATGTCTAGTTATTCTGAAATGTCTAGCAGAACCGGTTCTGTGCTGTAAACAGTAATTTAAAGTAAAGTATGTAAACACATTTGAAACATTGTAGTATTTGAGACATTTAGGTTAGCTGTAGCTCCCATGAGCAGTTTCTTGCAATGTATTTATTTCATTTTATATTGGAGCTTCCCAGGCCCAGTCCTTCCCTTTGTAACCACTGATTACCCCTTGTTATGCCTTACTCGCCAAATTAAAGTTTTCTGCTCCCTGCGCTTCTTGGCTATTTATTTCCAAGAAAATAGTTATTCTTTTATAAACTATTATTAACTGTTCATACAATATTTTTTGTTTTCTAAGCATTACATTTAACAAAAAAAAAGATTCAGCAAAAAATAAAAGAAGGTAGAAACATTTTGTTATGTTTTTTTTAATTTTGGCACTTGTAGATACACAATTGTTTAGCAAACATTTAGGTTTTGTATTTGCTTTAATATATATCTATGAAAGGCTTTTGGACCCATATAATATATTATTGAAGAATCTGCTTTTAGTATTTTTTCCATGTGTTATATCTGATCTTGTCTTTTTTAACATAGGATCTTTGTGTTTGTTGGCAATTTTTAAATTAAATTACCTTTGCTCCTTCATGCTTGAAAATTGAGTGCCACTTTTTAATACAAACAATAGTGTTACATTTGAAAAACCATTAATCTTATAGTGCTGTCACAAGTATAAAATTTGCGGTGCAGATTATATGCATATAATCATTCTTCGAAAGCTGGTACAGCAGTAGTGCATTATTGTAACAAGGAAGCTTAAAAGCTGGTAACAACTCTGTAGATTTGATTGTTTAATGGTATCTCCTGTGACCTCACCTTTCATGCACCAAAGACTAAATGCAGAACTGGCAGCAAGCAGGGTCTTTATGTTTTATTAGAAGAGTTAGAATGATGTTAGAGGGGCGAGGGAGATGGCATCTAGAGACTCTCTGTACTGCAGAACAGCTGTCCCAGCATACAGCTAGGCTATCTTTCATGGGCTTGTGGGAAGACTTTCATTTACATAGGTTATAACCTTTTCTTTGTGCTCTTGGACGGTGTGTTCATTCTGTCACCATTGTCAGAGTCCTTGGTTGTTATAGATGTCAGCTGCATTGTCGGAAATTTATGTGTGGCTTATAATTGACAAATAGTGGCGTGTCTACTCCTATCCCCAGCTGCTGAAAAAGAATAAAGCCAAAGGAGATTGGGAAAGGGGTCTGAAAAGATGTAATTAAAATTATTTGGTAAAAAAGTTGCTATTTATGTAATGAATTCCATAATTAAAAAGTCTATTTTTTTTTTTTTGTTTTTTTAATAAATGTTTTTCTGCTTATATAGTAACTTGTAAAATTTACAATTGGTTATTTTTTTTAATTTTTTTCTTTTATTGTTTTTTTTTTTGTTCTAGTGCTAAGGTCAAGTTATTACACTTAGCAAGTATGTTTGTAAATCAGATTTTTTTTCTTGTTATTTAGGTAATATATTTAAAATGTATCTAGCTTTTTGATACGTAGTTATGACAGTATTATACTTATGCAGTTTTAGGGGTTAAGGACTACTGTTACCATACCAAATGTTAGTCATAAATCCCACTTTTCAGTTGCATGTATTATTTATACAAGTTACCTTTTATGAGAGGTTTGAGGGACACTATTGTAAACACGTACATATAGTATATCATAGGGATACAATACAATATTAGCAATAAAGCCAAGTTAACATCCACATCTGACAGTATTACTATGAGCAATGCGTTTCATAAACAAAAAAAAACGCATCATCAGACTTGTATGCTCCTATAGATCTGTATTGAAATTAATATGATCTAACACCAAATATGTTGCAATTGATAATGAACTATGATTTACAAAGCTCATTTTATTTAACTGATTGTGTTTCCCGCCCCAAGTATTAAAGTACCAAGCAGTAAAAAAAAAATGTTCTCTACTTATTAGAAGGATTGGTTTATTCCAAACTAAAGTCTGGGCCTCGAAACTCTGAGGGTTTTTTTTTTAAATTTCTTTGCCCTACTGTCATTAAAAAGGCTTTGAAAGATGTGGATTAGAATGCTGTAATCTTTGCCTCTCTTGTTTTTATTTAGCTGAAGGTGTTTTTACCTAAAAAATATTTAATTTTTTTTTCAGTTTCAATTTAAATACCAGTATTTGCTTTTTATATGTTACAGTATTTTTTGCCGTATAAGATGCGCTTTTTCTTCCCCAAAACTGGGGGGGGGGGAAAGTTAGTGCGTCCTATACAACAAATGTGTTATAAAATAATTAAAATAATATACTCACCCGATACCCGGATCCTGCGTGTGTCTCTGGCTGCATGCAGCGTCTGTCTCTTCTCTCCTCTGCCAGCATCGTGTCTTCTGTCTGTAAAGCAGAGCGAAAGAAGCTGGCACAGCGCCACCTGCTCTTCCCTGTCCTAACTGCCGTACAGTGGAAAATAAGCACAGAGTGATCAGAAGGGGAATTTGAATGACAGAGTGATCAGAAGGGGAATTTGAATGACAGAGTGATCAGAAGGGGAATTTGAATGACAGAGTGATCAGAAGGGGAGTTTGAATGACAGAGTGATCAGAAGGGGAATTTGAATGACAGAGAGTGATCAGAAAGGGAATTTGAAAGGCACAGAGTGATCAGAAAGGGAATTTGAAAGGCACAGAGTGATCAGAAAGGGAATTTGAAAGGCACAGAGTGATCAGAAAGGGAATTTGAATGGTACATGAGTGATCAGAAGGGGAATACCGGTATGAATGGCACCTGAGTGATCAGAAGGGGAATAATCTTTCAGAATCTTTTTTTTTCTAGATTTTCCTCCTTTAAAATTGGGTGCCTCTTATATTCCGGAGCGTCTTATACGGCGAAAAATACGGTAACATGGATGATCTCTACACATGTGGGCCCCTTCTCAGTTTTAAACAATATTAGTCTTTAAATGACTGTAACCTGGTTTTCGGAGAAGCTCATGCAGTGTATAGCCCTGGAATATTTCTTTTTTTTTATGAATATTTCCACACATATGAAAGCTGAACTAAAATTATACCTAAGAATGTCATAGAATATGAAAACTGAATAAAGGCATATAAATACATTAGTGAAAACTGATTATAGAGGAACAGCTATTACTAGTTATAAAAGTTAAAATTTCTAGTTTAAATTTGTTAAGCTAACATGGCATAACACATGAACTACTTTCCATATGGTTTAAGAAACAAACTTTTTCTTCACTTGAAGTTAGTGTATCCTGCAGAGCATTGCTTGGAAAGAGGGTTTAATGATGTTAAGTGAGTCACTTAAACGCCACTTTATTTCCTCTTCAAGCGTTGACACATAAATTGTTACTAAGTTTTACACCCACAGTGGCCATGCTCTTTATGGCATGTAAGTGCTTTGATCTCTCATATATACTTCTCCTGCTGTACAGACTGCCAATAAAGCAATAAAATCATGGCAATAATTTTACTTCACGTTTCCCATATTGATCCTAAATAGAGCAGACCATATCCGTTAGGAGACTTCCCAGACTAATGTGCTATGTGGCTGCTCCTGAAATGTCAAAGCGAGCTCACAAAGCTGCTCCATAATACATATCTAGGATTTTCTTGCCCACCGTTCTGACACTCCCCCAGATGATGTGTTGGCGGCTTGAAATTGAACAAGTCAGGTGACACAGGAATCTGCAGCATGATATAGTGGTATTACCCCACCTTCTATGCAGTGTAGTAGGTGTAGTTGAAAAGAAATAGTTATTTTTCACAAATGTAAAAATTTAACTGTTTTTTTTACGTTTTAGCTGGAGTTCCTATTCTGATTTTTTTAGGATATTGTGATTTATTTGGAAATTACTAAAAGTATTTCAAATGAATTTAGTGCCTGAATCTGTTCCTATTAACTGTTTCTAGTAACTCCCTGCACAACTGGTGCAGTTTTGGAGAGGAAGGCCAGGACTAGCGGCAAATCAGGCTTTAATAATGCGCCTCATGACAACCCTTGTTTCACCTTCTCCACACACACTTTTCTGTCTTCTTGGTTTTTGTTCTTTAGTAATTTTCTTTTCTGTTCTCTTTTGACGATCTCCTGGCCTTACAAGGTCGTTTTTGTTTTTTTACAATCCATCCAACCTCCTGTTTTGTAGCTGTTTAATCAATCACTATCTCAAATTATTTAGTAAGCCTCTTGGTCTGTGTGTGATAATTGCAAGATGTAAAGGGTCCTTTTGAATATTGTATGTAAAACAGTTATCCACATCTATGTATTGACACTTCTATAAGAAGATTTTTTGTAAAAGAATTAAATTGATCTATCATGTTACTGTCCATCTCAAAATTACACTAGCTGTGAGTGAAGCTTGCTGCTGTATTTTCACAGCAAGTTCTCTGATTTGTCTGATGATGTTTTCTGGAAAGCATTACAATCTGCAGACTGGATAAATGGCTGAAATGATAGGTGTATGTATGATCACATTCACATATATAATTGTTTCATGTACTTTCCTAAGCAAAAAGCATTACAAAAAAATCTAAATAGTTTCTAATACAATGGATTTCAACATTGAGGTGTTTTCTGCCAAGGTATTTCAGAAGTAGTGAAATATATGTAATTGAAAATTACTTTGATTTGTTGCATATCTTTAGCATTTTCTCTTTAGTAGTATATAGGGTAGTGGTTTGGAATTACTGCTTGTTTTTGTTTTTTATTTTTTTTTCCTTCTTTTTTAGAGCAATATTACTAGTAATATTATAAATGTATCTAGTGTATGTTTTCTGACTTTGATCATTTTACTTTTTAGAAATAAGGAATGAATTGTCCTATACATTTAATGAGCATAGAACACATTTTGGAAAAATGTAAAACTCCATGGCCCCCTCTAGTAACTTAAAAGAAAATATAAACATGAGTTTATAAACAAGAGTAAAAAAAAATGAAACTTTTAGGTCCTAAATTTTAAACAAAAAATAAAAATGAGAATGTCAGTTAGTGATTTGCTAGTGGTGTACCTCATTGTTTGTTGACTGATAGACCAGACCAATCATTATAGTCTACTGGATAGTAATAAGGAGAGAAAAAAAACTCTTAAGCAGTGTGTATGGCTCAGTAAGGGTGATTTGAGGGAGTGTGAAAAGTCGTTAGATGCCAGTTTACAATGGAAAGTGTCAGCTGCCTAGTTAATGAATGTGAATGCCCTTTATTACATCTAAAGGATGATAACTGCTTGACAGAGGCTGCCATTACTTCAAAAATACAAGGAATTATTTTGTCAGTTAAAACTTTTGTGTATGTGCTTGTGCTAATCCCAGCTATATTTGGTAGCCCAAATCAGAAGGTCTGCAATTTTTTTGCTTAACAAAGCAAGGGCAGAGCATTGGGTGCAGATCCTTTGGGATGCAGCAGCTATGTTTACTTGCCTGTGTCTCCCTGTATTATAAGCTAGGCTGTAGGAACCAAATTTCCATCTGTGAGCACATCATTATAGATAGCACTGAGTGGTCTTTTCATTTTGATTGATGCTGCTGGTTCTGCACCATCTGGCTCCTGATAGGCTGCATTAATCATATCTTGGACTAGGAATGTCTAGGCATGACTGTTTAATATGTATTCTTATTTAGAGTCATAAAGCCGGCTAGATTAGAATTTGTTGTTTTTTTTTTCTATAATTCAAATGGTTATTTTGGATAAATGTGCCCTTAATGGGAAAAAAAACAAATATTTTTCTTTGTAGTCTAGGAGACACTCCTATTCCTGCCTGCATTTTAGCCATACATGAATTACTCTACGAATTGCTGGTAATTAAGATAATCATATGTTCACATACTGCAAAATTTGATTGAACAATACGATGATCAAGAGGTCTCAAATAGAAACTTTCTGGCCTGATAATCTCAATTCTACACTTAATCCTTTGGTTGATCAAAATTTAGCAATAAACAAACCATTTATGTCCAATTCTGTTAAAGATCACATGGACTGCTTGATTAACATAAAAATCGCCCTATGTATCGTCAGCCTTAGAAGGAAATAAATACATTTCAATGTGATTTTTATGATGAGCAAAATTGTGAGAATATATTTTGTTCAAATCAACAAAAAAAAAAAAACTGCATTTTGTATGTTAGTATAAGGTATATAAAACATCTATACTCTGTGATCTAACTTTGGATCTACAATACAGGTAGTCCCTGGGTTACATAGGAGACAGGGACTTTAGGTTTGTTCTTAATTTGATTTTGTATGTAAGTTGAAACATGTACATTATTTTAATAAATGCAACTAGGACAGATGTTTGTCTTAACATATTATTAGGCAGCGTGGTGTCAGTTACTGTATAAAATCTTCACTGTGAGCTAATCAAAAACAAAGCAAAAAAAAAAAAAATCTTTATGAGCCTAGACATTCATTACCTTTTGGAGCAAGCTGTGCTTTGATAAGCAAAAAAGAAACAACTGCAGAGTTTGTCATGGTCATTAAAGAGTTAGAAGAGGCTGCAGAAAGAGCTCACCCCCTACGATTACCCACAACCTCAGCTGTGTTTAGCAAAAAATTTCTTCTGCAAGTCATGCAAACTGCCCCTCCCCCTTCAAGCCTCTGTTCTGCACAGGAGGGAGCAGGGAAGTCCAGTTTGTGTTTAGGAGGCGTCTGTATGTCGGATGTTCTTAACCCGTGTATTACCTGTATTGGAATTACTGTTACATTTTATTTTGTCTCTGTGTTACCACCTGAATATTTAGGGTTGTGCTGTGTCGTGCTGCCATACTGTGGGGTTGCTATGCATTATTCAGTTTTTACCTTTTTAAAATCTATATCAAGGCTATTCTGAAAAAGTCCTATTGTCCTGATGATTAAAGTGCTACTGTCCTGATAATAGTGTTATATACTAAGCACAAGCTGTGGCAAAAATTATGGAATAGCTACCCTTGGAGGAGATTTTTTTCAACTTTTTTGAAAAAAAAGTTCTGCCATTGTAAAGCACATCCCCAAAAAATAAGGACATTGTCAAAAATAGCACATGTTGAGTGATTCCACAATGTTTCCCCCTTTCCCCTAAATAAAACCTGCATCAAAAATTTCAACAATAAGATCTGTACTAGACAGTCTGGATCTCAAGATGATTAAAACATTTATGGTGGAAATGCTGATCTGTAAACTGCTATACAAAATAGTTGGAACCATACTGATAAAAAATATTGTTTTTCATTATTAAAAATCAATGTGAGGCATTAAAGCAATTCATAAAAGCCAAAAGAGGTTCAACAATGTACCAAATGGCATTTCTTGGGTTGATCCCATTTCTTTTTCATCAAGGTTTAGTGATTTCATAATTTTGCCTCTACTTGATTTTAACAAAACATTGGCCATTAATGACAACAATTTAATATCCTCTATAAGATAAGTTTTACAATGCCACAATGCTCAATTATTGTTTGGTATTATTATTATCACAGTATTTATATAGCGCTTACATTATGCATCGCCCATAGGCCAAAGACCATAGTCTTTAATACAGTCTAAGGGCAATTTTTATAGGGGGGAAGCCAATTAGCCCAACTGCATGTTTTTCAAATATGGGAGGAAACCGAAGTTCCCAGAGGAAATCCACCTAAACACAGGGAGAACCTGCAAACTCCATGCAGAAAGCGTCCTGGCCGAGATTCAAACCTAGGACCTAGCGCTGCAAAGGCCAGAGTGCTGATAACCTCTAAGGTTGTGTTCACTACAGGTCTTGTAGTTGGAGGCCTTGGATATAGCCATATACAGTTCTTCTGGCACACTTCTGCAACATTGTATGCCAAACCATTTCATGGATAACTATAATGGTCTCAATACTGTTAAGGTTTTCTTTCCATTGCACTGTGTTGCAATATTGCATAGTTAAAGTACTGTTCTGCTTTATATAAAGTAGCAAGGCAAATGCTTACATCTACACCCTTAAATTCTGAAGTTAAGATAGTATTTGAAGAACAATGTGCCTTCTATTAAAGTTTTCTTTGCATTTTCTTTTGCACATTTTTTTTTTTACCAGTATTGTGTATGTTCAAACATCATACAGCATTATTAGTAAAACTCTTTAGTTTGTGTTTGTCCTGCTTGTGCAGTCCATTTGTATTCAACGAAGCGCATGCACTTAAAACTCCTCCGCAACTTTACATTCAAATTACACAGAAGAAATAATAGGAGTGTGCTACAAAGAGGTTGGAAATCCACCTCCATTTCCCTTGCATCCTCCATGTAATGCAATTCTTCGCACACATCAATAACATTAAAATTTTTCACACATGAAGCACATGTTCTGTAAATAAAAAAGAATAGGACTGCGAGTGGATAGCTAGTACTTACTGTCTGCGCAGAACATCAATCAGAGCAAAAAGTATTTTTTGGAAAAATCATTATTTTACAGGAATTTTTAAAAGAAAGCCAAGCAAATTAAAAGATTGTATTATATCAAAAGTTCCCAATAGGTTGGGTTTGCTCACTAAAACCTTGTCATTGATCGTGAACTATTGCACATAAAATGGCTTTTAAAATTATATAACAAGTATGACACATTCACCTATAAATTTGCTTCTAAAACAAGGCAGTTACAACCATACACACTGAAAGCCAGCATACATACAGATGTTTTATTCTGTGCATGTCACGTCTTGATAGCATGTCACTACTGCAACTGCTGCAGTGAAATTTGTTAACACTGCCCTGGCAGAGAATAAAAAGCCATCTGCTCCAGCCAGAGCATTCTTCACCAAAGTGCAGGATGAACACTTATGCCAACAACTCCTTCCACAAGCCTGGCTGCTGATCACATAAGTCCTGACTTAAAAGAAAATGTGCTTACAAAGTACATTTCCAAACCACAACTGAGTGCACCATCTCTAATTTTTAAATATTTATATGTTTTGAAATGTCTTCCCTGTTGTGCACTTTGCAAGTATGAAACACAGGTCCCAAAAAAATGGTGCAGAAAAATAACCGCTAAGAACACAAAAAAACAGGTTTACAGATTTCTGCTGATGTGTTTTTCTTTCTTGTACCACTGTTTTACTGCTGTCCGTGTAAGTATTTATTCAAATCTCTTTATAATAAGCTTAGATTTTTTTTTTTTTCCATCAGCCATTTTTAGTCTAGACCTAGACGTGTCTTAATGATGAATTTTAAGGAAAAAATGTGGAGTCTGTTTTGCCAGGCTCTCAGATTTTGTATACCTCATTCTTTAACAGAGTCTGACAAGCAAGTCATGATAGCATTTAGTGAGGATCAGCTGTGCGGATCTGTGTGGAATAGCAGAAACCACGTTTACCAATTCTTTAGTCTAGCTCACCACTGTTTACATCAGCACATAGAGTTCTCAGTCTGTGAATCACTCAGAATTGCATTCTTCTCACAGTCCAGCTTTTCCAGTCCCAAAATATTCATAATTTCTTACCAGCTTAAATGTTTTTTCATGGTACTATGTTTTAGGTTAAACCCCTGGTAGAGATTTTGTCTTATAAAAAAAAATATTTTATCAAGACCAAGGCCCCCACTTTCACATTTCAACTGTAACTGCAAGTAATCATTTCCGATGTAAAAAGGAGAATTGTTATTTGAATGTTTTATATTAGTTTTAAATTGGCATAGACATCTTATAAACAACTTTTCAAAATACATGGAAGCATTCATAAATGTCATAAAATTGTATGTCTGAGCTAGGCAACATAGGGTGTAGGTACTCATGCACTGAACAGTGCCATGAACCCAGTGCCATGAATATGTAGGTTGCTACATGAACATGTAGCAACCTACATATTCTTGAGATATTTTTATCTGTTGAGTTTTGAGCTTTTCAAGAGCATAGACACCTACCTTTCTATATCTTGGTATCCAAAAAAGCAAATAAATGCAATAGGGACGGGAAGTCACTAACCCGGAATGTGGCTTTATTGTCATCATTAGGCTTCATCTTCTGGCAGTGGTCATCAGTGGGCTTGAGGTCACTCTCTATTCTTTTTAGTGGTTCAGCTGCCCAGACCTTTGTCTACCCCTCTCTTGACATTAGCACAACAGGACCCAGTAATAGGCAATTCTGGCAGCTGGGGGGAAGGTCCCCACATCAAGAGGAAGGGTAAATGGTTGAGTCTAAAATGTCTTTTGTAGTTTGCCAGCAAGCCGTAAAGTTTACTAATATGAATTGTGTTCCAAATTAGTATAGTGTCTGTCATTTTTAATTTGTATTATGCCACAATATAAAAAAAATCATGTAAGTTACAAACTAAATTCAAGTTTTTTTTTTTTCAGTTTTGCGTTACTTATGTGTACTTCAGCTTTAATACAGACATAGTATGACTTTAGTGATTAAATATTTTGTAATGAGTTTCATCATTCCTAATATGCACACCGTTGAATGTTTAATGTTCCATCGTTTCATCATCTATGTGTCCCTATGTAATCTGTATGCATTATTACCATTGATAAATGGAGACTGTGGCAAAAACCGGAAGGGATAATGGAGGCTTATAGATTATATATAACTTATCATAGCTTGTCATCATTTCTTTCTTTTCAGTTCCATTGGTTACAACCAATAAATAAATTTAAAATGGTGCTTCACTGGATACTTAGTTAAAATAAGCATTCTTAAAGCAATAAAGAATATGTTTGTCTGTTGGTCTATTTGTGTGGATGGGTTTCAGGGGTATTATCTTAATCTGTCAAGTGTTAATATTTTGTTTGCTACAATTGTATGAATATTTCATATTGATGTAAATTAATTCAAATGTGTCCAAGAGAATCTGTAATAGTTTGGGGGGGGGTAATTTTTTTTGTAGTACTATAATACCATTGTGTGTATAATTTATATGATCTTTGCTTTACAAAACAAGTGTAGGGCCTTGGTCCAGCACCGGTACTTGCCAGACACCAATCTCCCAATCTAATGCCACATTCTTTCCCTATAGCTTACCCCCGCTCAGCTTTGGGAGACTGGTTGTGACTCCCAGCACACGGTTGCTCCCAGGACTTAATACACAAGGGATGGCGTCTGGGGAAGGGCTGGCAGGGGACCAGGAGCCCAGACAAATGCCGTACAAGTTTCTAAAAAAGCAATTCCAGAATATTAAGCCAAGGTCATACACGGACGATCAGCTCACTAGACAAGGTACCCAGGAAGTAGCACAAAGCAGAATCGGGGTCACAGGTCGCTCCAGGCAGCGTACAATTGAAAAGTAAGGAACAGTGAATCAAACGAAACATGCACCAGCAACAGTTCAGCCCAGCTAAAAGCTAAAACAGGCACTGGTAGCTGAGAGCAGAGAGGCTACAAAGACCCAGCAGCCAATGGCAGTATGGGATGGAGATCAAAAACTATTCTGCTTGTTAGCTGCAACACAGCTCCAAATCCCCTTCATCTGTACCATCTCAGTGCAGGGGATGCTGAGAGAGAAAACACAGCTTAAGGGGAAGCAAGGATGCTGCAAGCCGCAGAGCAGAAGTCAGACACTGAGGCTTCGTACGCATGTAAGATGATTCTCATCCGATAATCAATTTAGGGCTGGTATCGGACGACAATCTGATGTGTGTACAGCGCTCATCCTAAATCGAGGGGTGGCTTATTTGATGGGGATGCCTTATCATCGGGGAAACACGGTAAGTAAGGTGAAAAGTATATGTTTTAGAGTACCTTTTAACATATATACATATGCAAATCTGAAATAAATGGGATAAAGGCTGTTTTTACCTAATGTAACACCATAAGCTATATCAATGTGGTTTCTAAGATATATATACCTAATACTGAGCTCCTGTCCTGTCCTGGCCCTCTCATTTCAAAAATTTGAAGTTTGGGCTTTGTTTCACTAATTTCATAAGCATTTTGCAAGGGGGATCAACCAGGAATACAAAATATTAGCAGATTAAACTTCAGCTTTAAACACAGTTATTTGTGTCCTCTGTGTTTGTACCTACCTACTTGAAAAGTGTTTTTCATACACAAATAAAAACGTAATGTGTTTGTGAACAACCAGGCTTGTCATACAGGATTCCTCAATAATTGCCTAATTGGCCAGGCAATTAGCCACACTTCCTTTATTGTCTGGCAAATAGAACCTTTCAGAGCACAAAAAAATCTCTCTCCTCGCATCACAATGTAAAGCTACATATTAAAAGAAAATACATTCGGTTTTCAGTGTCTGGCACATCCTCTCCCAGCAGCATTCAGTGTATGTACTGATATAAACAAATGAGTGAAAATACCTAATGGGACTAAAACTTCATTACTGAATTTTTATAATTATTCCTCACTTCATAGTTTGAGCAATGTAATTATTCAATTTTGAAAACAGGATATTGTTGTTGCTGAGAGAGCCATTTGTCTTTAATAGCAGTTGACACACCAGTGTATTACAGCGCTCATGAGTTATTTCTGTAGAGAGCAGTCTGCTTCATTGACTTGACGCCTCAGGCAGAATTATCAGTAGAAAGAAGCTGGATTTGTTGCGGACCCTAATTTGTTTTTCTTTTCCCATAATCATCTCTGCAAAGGTAGTTTTGCTTTCCAAATCAAAAACATTAAAAACAAAACTCTGGTTATTTTTTTTCAGGAAAGGAATCTTTTCCACAAAACTTAAATTCACATTTGGCATATAGTTTGGTGGTGGCCCTTCTGCCAGACCAGAGTTTTATTAGTAATTGTTTTTTTGTTTTTGTTTTTTTTTGTGTTTAAACATTTTCCACAACTTTGGTTAGATGTCAGTCAAAGGAGTCTTAAATAAAACTTTATATAAAACAGATTAAAATCACATCCACAGTTTGGAGACTTGCCCCTATCTTTTTAAACTGATTTTCCTAAATTTAAAAAGATGAGAGACATCTTTTTTGTATTTGTATTTTTTTGTGAAGTACATAAGTCAAATCTCCATCGTCCAGGCAATTAGAAAAGGACCACAACCTTGCCGTAACCAGCGGCATAACACCCTCACCATCAGAGGCTCTGGAGAAAACCTTGTTACGGTATAGACTCTGCGCCTTGGCCCTTCTCAGGGCTCCCACTACCTCCATACAAATGGTAGTGTCCCCTAGTGATCCCTGTCTCTCTGTGCATGACATGCATAACATATTTTCAGGAATGCTATCTACTTCCTAAGATTTGATTTTGCCCCTAACACTGTTTTTGGTTTTTAAATAAAGTGGAGAATAAATTTATTTTATTAAAAGCTTGTTTTGAAAGAAAAGTTCAAATTTTTTTTTGCAATTTCTTGAAATATAATGACATTACAAAATGTTTGGACAAATGCTTGGACACTCTAGTGCAGTTTCTCAACCAGAGTTCTGTAAAACCCTAGGGTTCCTCCAAAAGTTGCCAGGGGTTCCTTGAGCCATAAGAAATTTGTGAATCCCAGGTCAGTTTACCAGATACCTATGTTTGTTGGTTATTTGTAAGGGTGGAAACCTTCACAAGGGCCAGCAATATAAGAGGCATTCTTCCAACTGACCACCACACTAATGTACTGTGAGTAGTGAACGTAGTTAGACCAGAACATTATTTCAAGTGCTTCCCCCATGTTAAAAAGGGTGAGAAACACTGCTCTGATTGGTTCCCAACATGCACTAGTAACTCTTCAGTCAGGAAACCATTGTAAAAAAAAATATCAATAGAACATCCAAAATTTCTCCTATTCAATATATGTTGCATACGGTATTATAGTCATTGCACTTCCCCTAAGAAAGCCATGAGAAGAAACGCGTCGGGAATAGACAACATTCCCTTTACAGTTTTGGTTTACTACTACGCTTGACAATTTGTTTGCACCACTAAACCATTAAATTTGTTTAAAATTACATTTCATTCATCTATGATGATCATAATCCACAATATAATAATATGCCAGGGAATTTACCTTGAAAGGGTATCAAAATCCAGAAACAAAAATTGCAAAGATAGAACTGTTCAAACATTGTCCAATACAATTGGAAACAATTGAATCTTTATACTCCAAGATATTTATTCTTTTCCACCTATTTTTTCGCTCCAACAAAAACTCCATTACAGTGGTACCTTTATAAATCCTTAATCTGTTCCAGATCCTTGGACTTGGAACTACAAAACAGGACTTATACCAAACAAATTTTTCCCATAAGCAATAAAAGGAAAATTATTAATCCGTTCCCATGAAAAAAAAATCAGATTGTTATTGGCATATGAAACATTGATGGGGCTGTATGAAATAATTTAAACACTGTTTAATACTAAAATACATAAATACAAAAGCAATTAGATGCAATAAATGAAAATTTAACCTCACGTTACTTTACTGAGAAGAGTCGGGTTCATACTAGGATGGTGCTTAGAAGGGAGGAGGAGATGTTACTTAATTCGCAGAGAGATATAGCGTAGGTTGTTCACTGAATGGTAGCAACTGGCATACTGATGCTCGTGGCCAGTCGTGGCTTTGTCTCGAGAGAGGTATGTAAGGGTAGTGCGCGGTGTTATCACTCCTTTTGACCCATACAAGTTCTAGCAAAAAGGTTGTATACCAAGCAAAGGTTGTATAGCAAGCAAAATTTGTCGTGTCCAAACAGGACATATACCAAGTTGGACTTATTCCAAATCAGACTTATACCGAGGTACCACTGTTCTTTGGTATGCTTTCTACAGATGCTTATACCCTATGTCGAATACTCTATTTCCATAAGACTTATATATCATTATATACGCAACCTAAGTTAGTAATTTTTTTTTACTGGAGCACCTCAAACAAATAAAGGCATTCCGTTAGTTTATCAGACACTTCAGGAAAAACAAGTTTTTTGTAAGATTACCGCTATTACAACATAGGAAGTTAAATTCAATAAATCCTTTTCAGATGAACAATTGCAAAAGGCTATTCAATCTGCTTTTAAATATACGCATTGTACTTCCCATTGGAAATCTTAGAACACCATTAGTAGTAGGAAAATATGATTTGTCAACATCACAACAATGCTGGCAGGTAGGTGGACAAGTGGGCTCCTTGAGCCATATTTTTTGCCACTGTAAAATTATTAAATATATTTGTAATGAGATATTTCAGTTGTTGTCTGAAGTGACAGGAATAATTGTACGACCAACCCCTTTTTTAGCTTTACCTAATTTTGGGGATTGAGCAATATCCGCTGGAGTATAGACCTATTGTGGCACGTTGTTTAAGTGCAACTAGACAGACTATAGCGGCTTCTTGAAAATGTACTGATGTTCCTAATCTAAGTGATATATTATGCAGGTTGAATCTGCAAGTTTTATACGAAAAAATGTTTGCTGAAAAATAGGGTACAATAAGCAAGTTTCATATGTACTGGTCCTCATGGATTAAACAACATTATGATGTAATCAAATAGATTGAAATATGCATTACTGACCTAATATTTTTGTTATAATCCTATTGTTTTGATTGGGGTTACCCTATAGGATTGTTATAAGGCACTCGGTTTATGTTTTTTGTCTTTTCTTTTTTCTTTTTTTCTTTTCAAAATTTGTAAATTTTTATTGAGATTTTTAACCATTATACAATAATCTTTAAAAAATAAAAAACATTGTCCAATACCTACATATTTGAAAAGAAATGAAGAAAGGAATAGAAAATAAATTATATAGCTAATGAAATCAGAATCTCATTGCATTAACTATATGGTACAAAGTAAAAACACATCATGCTGAAAGATGCTGCAATGATTACTCCGTAATACGATTACTTGTTATTTCAACCAGAGGCCAGAAAGCAAAACCAATCACAACTTTTTGTTACCAAACTGTTCTTGGTTACTTCCGCATACTCTGTTGGGCACACGTACCTTATATACCCGACAATTTGACAAAAAGTAAGGCCACGTATGATAGGCTTGTCTCTTCACCAAATTGCTTTTAAAGTGAATTGCCAACATTCTGTTGTATCTAGAATAATCTACAATTTTATAAAAAAAAAAAAAAAACAGGTTCGGTGACTCATTGTCAATGCAAAAGATTTCTGCCGTATTCAAAAGAAAGAAAAAAAAGATTAAAACAAAGTGCTTTTGCGACCATGTTACTCAAACAGGATGCCGACATCTCAAGATGGCGAGAGATTGGTCAGAGAGTATAATTGACATTCCTTTGTTACGTAATTTCATATTAGGATGTAAAGCAAGGAGAATAATTGTAAAAGGAAAAGATAATTGTAGAGCATGTTTTCGGCGATATCCTAGTGCAGAATTCAAGCCGGGGTGCACCAAAAAAAAAAAAATGTAAAATACTCAACATCTATGGCGGATCTTCTGTCACTGCTCCTGTAGTTGGAAAGATTATTTTTTTTTTGTCACCACTTCTTAGCTTAAAGCTTTCCCTTTCCTTGTTTGGTGTTACACAGGAAGATAAGCTACTTGACTTTATTTCCTAATGTCATGGATTCAGGGCTGTCTATTAACACTAACAATGGTTGTAAAACTTGAGCCTTAATGGCAGGTTCAGACCTGCCTCATGATCAAGCAATCATGTGTGGCTCCTTACCAGCCACTTGGTCATTCGCACTGCAGTTCAGGTTCATGAAGAACCAGTGCCTGCACATTTGATAGCTTCCGGCAGTGAGTGTTACCAGAACAGCACACCGCTGCCCTGATTCATTTCCTATGGAGCTGCCACCAGGAAAAGCTACATGTAGCATCAAGAAACAGCGGTTCTCTGGCAAAAGGAAGTGGTGAATACATCACAACCTCGTGGTCAGCGTGAACATAGCCTTACTGAAAACTTTATATAAGGCTAGTTGACTGAAAGAAAACAAATCGCTGAAAGTGGATGGCCATGTGAAGCATAGAGCAGTAATAAAAGACTTGAAGTACTTCATCAGACAAGAAACTTGGTTGCCTTGGATCACAAAAGAAGACCCTCAGATCTACATACATGTAGAAAGTCTGGAATTCAGCTTTAAACATAGAATCTCAGAGTCAACATTTCAGTGCAGAAACCAAATGCTGACCATAAATAGTGCCTAAAGATGGCTCTGTCCTTCTATATAGAGGAATACTGTAGTCTCTGTGAGAACTATTAAGCACCTGTTATTGTTACCCCAAAAAAATGAACTTTAAGTGCTTTTAAATTTGGGTGGCAGAAATTGCACTGTGTTTTATATATATATATATATATATATATATATATATATATATATATATATATTCCTTTTTTGGAAAAGTAGAAAACAAAATTAATTTGTAAATATAGCTATTGTATTTTATTTGCAGAATATGACAACTGGATGAAATTGTGTTAGATGTTTAGTTGTGTCCAAAAAAGTCGAAGAAAAGATGTGAATCTTATATAGGCTTCCATTTCTTTTTTTTTTTTTTTTTTTCCAATGTGAATGAAGGGAGACATAATGGCTATTCTAGTATAATTCTATTGGGCTGTGTTGTTGAATTAAAAGTATGTTATAAGTTTAGGTTTTTAGATTGTTCTTGTTGGTCAAGTAGAATTATACCTTTATTTAGCCAAATGGTAAATCACAAATTGTTGCTCTGTTAAGTAGTTTAGAAGTAAGTCATGGCATCAATGCACTCTGGTGTCATACTTGACAAAGCGTAGTACATGACTCTCTGATACTGTACATTCTGCTTTATGACTCACTGTGAATCATTTTGTCTCTTTACATCAGATAATGATTAGAAAAAGCCGCGCTAGGAGTGCAAGGAGCTTTTAATACTTTGCATTGTGCTGCTTAATACCCGATGACTCAGTGCTTTCCCTGTAGTCACATGGCCATTTCAGTAATGAATACACAAAGTTCAGCTAAGTTGAAGGTTTGCAGATTTTCTTCTGAGTGCAGACATTGTTTGTTCCATAACACAAAGATCAAACAAGGACAAGAATGTTTTCTGAACATAAAAAAAAAATTTAGCTTTCATTTTTCTACTCCCTTACAGTATTGTACTCAGTATCAATGTCAGAAAGCATGCTGTAAATGTCTGGAAAATAAAGCAACCCACAATGTCTTTTTTCTCATATTATTTATTATATTATAATCATCAGAACTTGCAGTTGAGTTTGTTCTTGTCTTATTAAAGATATAGTGTCCAGTTCCACTTCAACTGCTGAGATCTTGTAACTTACAATTTAGAGCCTTGGTCCTTGTAACTGGCTTGAGTTTCTCTATAAATATATATTTTTTTTCTATAAAGGAATTTCATATTTTTGTATTGATGTATATGCATAAAGATTGTATTGTTGCACTACTTTATTATTATAAACAATATTAATACCACACATGATTAAAAAGACATTTCAGTACACCGTTTAACTGGTTAGTAAAGAGCATTTTAATCTTTACTTTTTTTTCATCCAATCACCAACAGATATAATTTCTCTCAGGGCTCATTCACTCCTTCAGCACTTTTGTACCTACACGCTCAAGTTGTATGTTACCGTGCAGAGCAATGTACAGGTTGACAATCAAAAATCCATCCATCGATAATCTGTTTCTTTCAGTTTCCCAGCATGAATTTCGGATCGCATTTTCAATACAGGGACTGCAGTACACTGTTTGGCCACTGTTTTCATGGCGCTGTTCTGCAGAAACAGCTGTTCGGCTGCAATGTCCCTGCTGCCTGCTCCGTGGAACTGTGCCAGTAGTCCACAGTATTGCAAGGGAAAGGCTGGCCTGTGTGTGGAGGTGAGTATAAAAAAAAAATACAGGATTTTTGAAAATATGGCACTCCTCAGGTCTGAAGGTTGCCAGATTTTTGATTGTCATCCTATACTAAAATTTGTATTGGGGTGCTTTCAAAACGTGTGGTATGCATGTCACTGTGTACATATATGGAAAGGGCCCTGTATTGAGAGGTTATAAAAGCTGCCATTGCTGAAAACATTTTTAAAAATGCTAATTGCATGGATGATTGGCTTCCATAGTTAGACACATGATGCAAGCATGCAGATAACTGTGTGGTAACTAGCTGAACACCTAAGCCAAATACTCATTTGTGGTCACTCATTCAGAACTCCTCTAATCAGAGGATCAGAACACCTTTGAGGCAGTAAGTATTTTTGTAGAGCGGCATCAACAATGGGAGTTTACATAATCTCTTAGTTAATAAGCACTTTAAAGAGATCACAATACTGATAATCCCTGAATCACCCTTCTCCCTCTAAAGGTCAGAATCTCCTGGACTAAAATCCAACCATTAAATGACACAACCATGTAAATATAGGTGTCTACATAATGTTTTATGTTCTTGACAGGGTACATACATGTCTTACACAAGTCAACCCCTGCTGCTGCCTCTCACCTTATAGGTTGGCTTTTTTTTTTTATTTAATTAAAAATTAAAAATTTGCAAAGTAATATTCATACTTTGCAAATCTGTCATTATACCTAAACAGATATATTATTTGCCTTAATCCGAACCTGTTCAGAGCATGTTAGAGCTTGGCTACAGACCAGCAGAAATAAATACCCAAAGTACATATGCAATAACCCCCCTAGCGTTCTAATTCTGTTCATATTTTTATGCAAAAGCGTTATTTTTCTTGCATTGAAATTTGTCATTGAAAATCTAATTCTTAGGCATAACTCACCAAAATATGACCAATATTTAATACATTTATTGATAAAGTTTCAATTAAAAACCACAAATCCCTGTTAAAAAAAATACAGAAACCTGAAATATAAATGTACAGTAGCGTGTAAAATATATAAATTATATATATATATATATATATATATATATATATATATATATATATATATATATTATATAAAGATTTCTTTGTATTGGACTCAATACAGCTATTTTGTATTGAATCCATTACAAAATTATTTGAATTTCCCACCACTCCTCCCGCCCGCATGCATGTACCGATGTCACCAGGAAACCCCAGAGAACATCTCTGCAGTTGCCGGCTGAAGATCGGAGGAAGATGATGTGTCCCGAGGACCAGCAGGAGGCCAGGGGACGCCAACGGAACAAGGTAAGTGTTTTTTTTTATGTTGTTAGTGACCGCTTTTAGCATGTAAAATCCACCCGGAGTCACACTCGGGATTACTGCTAGGAGGGTTAAAGGAGCTAAATCAATATTAAAGAGTGCATACCAATCTTTCAGTAATTAACAGATGTGGTGTGTGTGTGTGTATATACAGGTTCAGTTTGCCTTTTATAGTTCATTAATCAGATTGAGGGATGTTATGGAAGAAGCTGTGTTTTTTTTTTTTTTTTTTTTACATTAGAAGCCCTTTGCTATCTGGAAAAGGTGCTTAGATCACACTGCTAGTTGCTCTGAAATTATGAATTCTTTAACACATAAAATAGCTTTCATTAATACATTTCAGCTGTTTATTTTGCTGCTTGCTTACCCATAGTACCTTAACTCTGAGAGGGTCGGAGTTTAACATCTCTCTTGTCCCCTGAAAAGAAAATTGTCCCATTAGGTTTTGCCTGTGTATAAAACATCCAAAGGCACCAATTAGATCTATAAAAACTTAAATGGGTGCTTCGTCTTGGTTGATAACATTTACCAACGACTGATATCTGTGGCCAACTTAAGCATTCATTAAAATGACGTTAAAATGAGGTATCAAAAATATTTTCAAACCTGTTGCAGAACACAAGCTTAAATAAATATGTCCCAGCCCACATTTTGTAATTGCCAGAAACCAAATTCGGACCCTAATAACCATTTTTAGCCTAAGACCAAAACCAGACTCTGAAAAAGTGAATAAATAAGTGGAAAAATAAAAATGCAAATTCCAGGTACACAGTGGTGATATTAACCAACCTAATCTTGCTAGGGTAAATTAGTTATTAGTTTATAAATGAAATAGCACCAGAAGTGAAGGTGACATTTCTTATAACTTTAATCTAGTATATGACTATGCCAAGGGGAGTGTATTTAAAATGTATACATTAGTTTATATTTCTGGGTGTATGTCGGTGTAAGAATAGTTTACTATAAGTACACTTGGTAAATAATTTGTTTATGGAGATGTTCCTCAACAGCAACAACAGAGGTGAGGAAGGCCACCATGTTCTCAGTCTGCTAATCACGTTTGAATTTTTACACCATCTGTACCTCTAAGATAACTGTAATTTCTGTCACAGTTGGAAGCTTCAGTTAATTTTTCCTGTACACAAAAAAACAAGAAAATAGACCTTCTGTAAGTAATTGCATATTATACAAAAGTGCGAGACATTGCAATCAAATCTACATTATTGTCGCTAACAAGCACTGAAGTCTTTGGGGAATGTTTAAGGCATCACAATTCTGGGATTTTGTTAATTTCCACTTTATGAATATAAGAGAAAAATATGATTAACTGTTTCCATTTAATAAATACATGCTAAATTCAAGCTATTTTCAGTAAAATATGAGCAGCCATTATATTCACTTTTATTTTTGTATCTTAAAGCCCAATTGAAGTCTCAAGGCTTTTTCCTAATATAGTTCTATGCCTCCACATGTTGTACATTCTAAATGATTTTTGTATAAAACTCCTCTATCTCTTAGTGAAAAACACAATTTAGTTTTTACTCTAGTTTATATACTGGCATAGCCGGCATACCAAAATAAAATGTGTTAACTAGTTGTGTTAGTCTGGGTAATTATTATTTAAATTGAAAGAGCAAAGAAATTATTTAATTTAATGGCATGCATTCAATGCAAAGCTACAGCATCCGGATATAAAAAAACACTAACCAGAATAAAAAAGGCCTGAAACAAATAGAGAGATATACATTTCATTCTATGCATAAGGGCCCATTCAGATCACTGCTCTAGGTTGAAAACCTATTGCCATGTACACATAAATATTTAGCTGTGTATTTTTATTATTCCTATTGCTGCTAACAGTGGATTTGCATAGATCCAATTCAGAGTGTTGCTTAAATGGCTCATTTAATGTCTTTGACCAGCTTTGGGACTGATTTTCTAATGTTATATAAAAAAAATACAACTAGGAATAAAAAGATCCAAGCTTCCTGCCTTCCTAATAAAGTCAACACTCATGCTTCACCCATGTACAAATAGAATGACAGACCAGTTGTCCTGTAGGGCTGGTGGGAGTTGATGAGTTTTAATGATAATATAAAGTATCCTATGATGTCTTTGGCGTTTTGGAGAGTTATATGGATTATGGAATATTTTGAAGATTTCATTTTATAGTAGAATTGACAAAAGGAAGTAGGAGCCAGTAGAACAGACTATTACAATTCACAAGAGTAATGGGGATTTCTTCCCTCATTATCCCTTAAAGAAAGTTTCCAGGTGCAGTGATAGTGGCTGTAATTTACTGTCTCAGCTGTCACTGAAAAAACTGTGAAATTGTCCATGTGAATTACTTGAGACATCTAACAACTAGCAACCAACAACATAAGCCACAACTTTCATTTCCTGAGTAATTCTTAGGGCTGAGTATATTAGAAGCTAATCCACAAGGTAAGCCTTACAGATCACTTATCAGTACAGGAGTAAATGTGTAGGCTTGTAACATTAGAAAAGATGAAAAACATCTAGTGCTTCATTACAAATGGTAAGACAGTCAGTAGTGTACATAATACAATTATCACAAAAACTGAACATCATCTGCAGGTTAATTAAAGTATAGCTGTGGCACGAGGAGTAGATTTAGGCAACAGTGGCATTTTCAATACTACAATAGGACTGGTGTTTTCAAGTTAACAAGTACTTTGGCCACTTCTCAAAGTTTTGCAGTTTCTTCAGTCAGTATAAGAAAGAAGTCTCAATAAAGAGTTTGTCTATGCAAAGCTTAAAGTTCCCACTAACACTCAAAATGTGTAAGGGAATTTAAGAGGGAGCCCAGATTTCCTCTGTGGAGTTACTACATCCTCCGGGGAACTTTGAAAGTGAAACTTAATGGCAAATGGGTAGGGCTTCTAAATCAGGGTTATCACTACTGCAGTTTCACATTCATATTAGTTAAGGCATGATACAAATTCTTTTTCCTTTTATGAGAAAACAAGTCAGATTTGTATTAGTGTAGTGTACTTGTATCCTTGCATTCACCAAAGATCCAGGTCACAACCACATGAGTGCGAGAGAAAAGGTTCAAATTTTCTTTCAGTTGTATTTCAACTACAAAATATATGTTGATGCAATAGATTCAGTGATCCCGAGTGTAAGCAGGTATCTAAAGTTTAAAACATGCCCACAATAAGTTGGCTGACACTGACAAAATGGTAAAGTAGTAGTAAGTGAAATTCTGTGCTGCAGTGCAATTCATGTTTTGTACAGTATGTCCATCGTCCATTTGGGTGCCATGGCCTTATCTAAATACATTTGTTCATTAAAAAAAAAATTGAAGCTGTTGTCATTATAAAAGCCAGACAACTAGTCATTTTCCTAAATTAAGGTCAGCAATGGCAACAACACTGTTGACTTTTGGGTCTCCTCTACTTAATATTCATGCACATGGATGCATGCACTGGTGCACCTTTACATATTCATCACCTATAATTTTTTTGCTTTACTTTTTTAAATAGTAAAAAAAAGAGTTAATAAAAAATGCTAGTGAGAAGTTTAGAGCATGCTTTTAAATTAATTGTTGTGTGACTTCAGTGGTTTTCCAGAGCATTACACAGATTTGTAATCGCAAGGATGGAAGATTTTTTTCCAATTCACCTTTTTTTGGCTTTTTAACCTGAGATGCTTTAGTGATTTGAAAGTAGGAATAAGGAGAATTATTTGATAAAATGTTGAAAAAAGTCAGATAAGTGTGCAATATTAAGAGGGAGCATATAACCTTGCCCTGTTGATTATTTGTTTATATGTTGATTATATAGTTTATATGGGTTAAATATAGATTTATCTTGACTCCAACATTTTACATCTTCACCAACACCTTTCTAGTGCTTGATGAGGAGCCATTATAAATTATGTTTAGCATAGAACACAAATGAATGTGCAGATAAACAGTTGAGAACAAGCTGCTTGTTATATACACTTTGTTGTATATTCTCTCCTCCTTTGCCCATCAAAGTATTCATGCCATCGTCTGGAGCCAGGCACTTGACAGCATACATTTATATCTGAAGATAGGCAGTGACATTTCCCTGTAAATGTCACATCTTTTCTCTGTTTGAGTGTTTATTTTAAGGATGTTATTTTTTTTTTCTTCCATAAAACTTGCAGTTTCTAACGACCAATAATTGTAGTATGCAGTGCATAATCACACCTGAGATTTCTCATTAATTACTTTAGTGTGGCACTCATGTATACAGAATATAGGCCCCTCTTATCATGCTGTACCCTTCTCCCCTTTATTTCACCTGCTCATGAATAATTTAGCATACAGCACCATGTGGTGTCATTCCACACAACGAGATTAAAGGGACAAATCAGTAAATTGTAATGCTGAAGCAGTTGTTGCTTATGTGACAGTAATATTTTTCTTATTTCCACCTCTAACCTCACCATTGCCACATTGTTACTGTAGGCAAACAGCTATACAATATGCTGCAAACCCAATTCCTGCATTTTAGCAGCTTAATCATGTCTTCTATTTTCATGTGTCGCCAAAGCAGTGAACCTCTGATTGACAGAGCTGTTGGAGTAGAAACGATATGCACACCACTCTCTAGAAGAAATATGACATTTTCCAAGAGGTCTGACTGTTTTCATTACTTAGATTTATACATTGATTTCTGCATATTAGAACAAGTGATATAAAGGGAAAAATGAAACTCAAGGGGGCTTGACACCTGGGAAGAAGGAGGATTGGAAGAGAACAGCTTGTCAGAGTTAAGGCCTTAAAGTGACTCGTTTCTGGTAGGACACAAGAGTAATTACTGCTATGGGGAAAAGGGTCTTGATACAAAGCGCTAATAGATGTTTTGTTTATGATTTGGCAGCGTATAGAGGCTGCAGCAGGCACCCATTGTAATGCTTTGGAAAGCCAAGGAGAAGCGTAGGAAACTTTGAAGAGCCTTGTAATTAAGTTACATAGTAACGTCTGATGCCGTGCTGCCTAATTAGTGTCATTTTATATAGAGCCGCAGTGGGAGCTGGCATTCAGTCGCTCTCATGCTAAGTTTGCTTTGTGACAGGCGAAGATGTCACAAAATCCTCCGGTTTTGTTCAAGAATCAGTTTGAATAAATGAATGAGCACTTTCTTTTATTTGTGTCCCTACACTGTGCTTTCTTATATTTTTGTCCTTGCCACTTTTATGAGCATGTTGTCCAAGTTGAATGCAGCTAATTGGTGTAGGAGAAGCCCCAAAAAATATTTAAAACACAAAACTAGTACGCTCATGTACCCGGTCAATAATTGGGGCCAATACAATGTATACATCTGCATTCACAGAGCTGAGCACATACATGGAAGCTATAAGTAAAGTCTGCAAATCTGAAATAAAGTGGAAAAACTTCAGTTGTCAATCTTTCCATCTTCATGGGCTTGGGGTGAAGACGGTATTTAAAGTATACTGTAGTTTGTGTATGTGTGTAGGAAATACTGTAAGATACAGGTTTTGGTTAAGCTGTTTCTATGTTTACTCATGCTAAAAAAAGGCCCTGGATTTCCTGAAGCATTTTTATTATTCAGAGGGTAGGGTACCAATAGTTTTGGCATACAGTGTTTGGACACTGCTCTAGTGGCTTTTGCCTGAAGAAGAGCTTTTACGGTTCCCCAGGGTTGTGACTGGACAAAGTGCGTCCAACATTAAATCATGTGCACGTTGTAAGTCAATATTTTATTTAAGTGCAAAATCAGATGATTATACAGAACAAGCGCATTTTAGGGGCCAAAAATCACCCCCTTCACCAGGATCTAAATTAAAAGTGAACTTTTTATCAAAAATGTAAGCTGCTGACAAGTACATTTCTAACAAACTATTCCAAATATTTAAACTTTTTACTAAATATCTTCTATCTGTTTTAATATCGCAGTGTATGTTTAGCTTTCCTAAATATGTCAGATGGCCATTTATACTCTCACAATACAATGTAAATGGATAGTCACTAACCTGACTTAGCTGTAAGGTCAGTGGTCAAATGCCTAGTTCCTGTATTTGATAAAAATGTCCTTGTTCCAAACAATTTTGCTTTAGGTTCCATGTGATTGGGTACTTGGCTGTCACTGAACAGTTCAAAACTTGACTGGAGATTTACTATAAAATACAGTCAGTCATATATTAGTTAGTCATGAGCAAAATAAAGTATATTCTTTTTAAAGTCCATAGTTTTATGTATCTGGACATAATGAAAAATATCATCTGGTCCTTACATAGTTCTAGGTGTAAAACACACACAACAGATTCCAACGTGTAATTATTTATTAACAAAAATAATTACAGGGGCAGCACGGTGGCTCAGGGGTTAGCACTCTGGCCTTTGCAGCGCTAGGTCCTAGGTTCGAATCCCATGCACTATCTGCATGGAGTTTGCAGGTTCTCCCCGTGTCTGCGTGGGTTACCGGTTTCCTCCCACATCCCAAAAACATAGTTAGGTTCATTGGCTTCCTCCCAAATTGACCTAGACTACATTAATGACATATGACTATAGTAAGGACAGATAGTGAGCTCCTTTGAGGGACAGTTAGTGACACAACTATGGACTCTGTACAGCGCTGCGTAATATGATGGCGCTATATAAATACTGTATATTAATAATAAAAATGAAGCCAAATGGAAGAAGCCATATCCTGTATAAACTGGTGGTGCTTCTCCATCCCCTAATCTGAGTTTAATTGCCCTGGTGTTGCAAAAGGCTGATAATACATCATATTTACAAACATGCACTGCTTGCATTCCAAAAAAACAAAAAAAAAAAAAACAATGATGGATTCAGCTTTAACAAATATTTCTGTCCTTCCCCTAATCAATACCAAACAAAACCGTAAATTAACCACTAAGAAAGGAAGGATTCCCAGCTATTTTTTAACTTTTTCTCAGCAACCCGTCCAAATAACTTATTACTTTTACCTAGGAAGTTGTAGTCTTGAGAAAAAAGTCATGAGAAACATCGTGCTTCAGTAATTCATTCAGATTTGGGGAGCTTTAACTTCTTTCCTAACCAAATAGCACCTGAATCAAGAGTACCTGTAGATAGACAGTTCTGGTAAAAGTTAGGGCCATTCTAGTATGTGGGTTTTTCTCAACACACAGGAAAATCCGGTCTTCAGAGTGCTATTTCCATCAGCATGTGAGATTAACCTCGAATGAACCCTTGAACTCTTTAACACTTACCTTACACAGCCTGGTGAACAACACCACTTATCATTAAGGAATCTCAGCCCTCTGACTGGACAGTAAAAAAGCAGCAGTTGGCTGATTAGGTCACCTCTCTACTTACTCTTTCCACCTGTCAGCATGTTCCTTGTCAACACAACTCGATTACCTTCAAAGTTCCTCTGTATGAGGAATTATAAAATGTAGATACTGAAACTAGTTTAAAAAAAAATATGATTTTGTAAGGTGAATACAGAGCTTCATTTAATTGTATATTCCATATCTCTTGGGGTTTACTGTTAAAGTAGCTCTTGCCTTCTTCTCTTTCTATCACATCTAACTCTATATGTGTCTAGAAGCTCTTTCCTATATCAAATCTCTCTACTAGCTAGTCGCTAGTTTGCAGCTTTAACAACTGGTAAAATCTGATGTTCCTTTATGTGTCTTCCTAAATAAAATGCTATCATTCCTAGTTTTTGGGTTAGCTTAAATGTATTTTTTCTTCTCAGCAGGCTCAATTTTTAACCCTTTCCACTGTTCGGCATATTAAGTTCATATTTTAACACCGCAAGTACTCGGTTCCTTTGTTTTGTTCATATTTTTCTGCAGAGACTCTAACAGTTAATAAGTAAATACACAGATCAGCATAAAGCCGAGCAAGGTATTTAAAGTGGGAAGTAAGTGATATTACTTATCAATTTAGCTGGCATCAACTTGCTTGAGGGAATGCCAAGTGCCGGTAATTCTGTTGGCAAAAACAAGTACAAATTTTGTGATTGAACTCTCTTCAGCATCATGTCCACATGAAGATAACAAATATAAATGTGATTTAAAATGAGCTCAGCATTCACATAAAAATAAAACCACACACCCTTCAGACCTTTAATACAAAACGGCACTTTACTTTCCCTTGCATAATCTAATGCCTTATGTCTTAGTCTGTGATCACTTGTAAATTCATGTTCACTGAATTACATTAGGTGTCCTTATCCTTATTTAAACTCTAGGAAAATGTGTCCTGTTGCAGGTGGTCAGAAGTGTACAAAACAAGGCAGGAAATTATTTCTGATATTTGCATGTGGAATTTCTTTAGGCCTTGGACTTAAGTGATCTTGCTATATTCAGGGAAGAAAATAACTTTTTCATGTTAATGCTGGATACCAAGCACTTTCCAACATCTGGGAAAGTTTAACATCCTCAGTGCATCAAATTACCATGGTGAAACTTTCCCCCATTTATTATTGCAGGGCACGCGGTCCTGTCATGCTTTTCTCTGTATAGAACACCATACTTTATTTCTAGTCCATTTTAACTTCCTGTATACACTAACACTGTAATACACAAGAGACAGCTGTCAACGTTTTCTAATTTTAAAAGTATTTCAGTGGAATAGCTAGGCGACCATCTTTTCTAAACATTGGTTACCAGTTACTTTTGGCAACTCCAGTAGTTTTCCATTCCTTACAAACCCAAATCAAATCAGAATGCTATTTACCATAACGTGAGCCAGTAAAAAAATGCTATATTTACAGTTTTTTCTTCTATTTTCTTTGTACACTCTGCCCTTGGACTAGAAATGTCACAAAAGGGTGTGAAGTGCAGGAGTTGTTCAGAGTCAAATGACTGCAGTTTTGTGTTAACCTATGGAAAGTTAACTCTAAAAAATTGGTTTCAGGACGACTTTTTGGGCTACCTTTTCCCCACATCACCCAGACACATACACTCACTCATACTCCACCTAATTAGTCATTGGCATAAAAAATATAAACTTACCCAAATGCCTTCTTGTTTTATACCTAAATCAATGGTCACTTAAGGATGTGGTCTCAAGTCATATTCTGTACACACGGAACAGTGTCCTTTTTTGGAGTCTACACAACGTAGAGAGTGACATGGGCTTTTTCTATTGCCTGTTCAGTGGCAGGGGTCTTCTCAATATCCAAAAGAGACTCTGTAGTCATTTATACTGAATTTATACACCTAGGGAATACATGTCCCACCATGGATATGTTTTTAAGGTAAAACCTACCATGCAAGAATCATAGAAGCTACCATTCTGATATTTCTTAGCTCCAAATTTTCTCTCATATTTTATATACGGTTTACTTTAAGATAAATGTGCCTTTTCTGGTCACTGGCAAAGCTCTCACAGTGTGACAGCAAGACCAAAGTAGTCATGCGTGTCTTTTAGGGGAAGGGCAGTTTGTAGATCCACCTGTCCCTTTTGGGGTCTGGCTCTGTATGTCAAAATTTTAGGTTATAAAAAAGTGTCATGCCCATTTGCTGAAAAGTTCAGCGCCTTTTCCATGCCATAAAAAGAACATCTAGAATATCATTCAATGCACAGAGAATTTTTAGCATGTTGGGAATCTATGCATGTCGTTAGAAGATCGTCAGAAACACTTGACATTTCTCTGTTTTTAGTCCCATGTAACTTTGACTGTCAACCCCCCAATGCTATATATTTATATTTATTTATGAGATTACCATGTTCAAATTGCTTGCCCTTGCTTGTGTCTTCCCCCTCATCACACCCTTATTTTTTATGTGGAAATAAACACTTTGCTGTTTTATTTGTTTCCATTGATGCTATTTTGACCTTTTTCAGTAGTAAATTCAGAACATTTACACTGAGTGAATGGGATTATGGGCAGGAACAAAAATGATGCAGCATAAGGGAAGTGAAATTATACAAATCCTTCAGTTTAATTCCTTACGTAATATTTACTTACAAACACTTTTAAGAATTGAAGTAAATTACATTGGTGGTTTAAATCTTCATAAGTGAATAACATTGATTAAGAGCAGTGCCATCTATTTGGCTCAGGTTGTTCCAGGAAACATGCCCTACAGTCTTTATCCATCTTGTGCAGCTTGCCCAGGCTAGATGTCACTGCTTAACTTTGATATGTGACACTCTCATATGTAGCAGGCTGAAATAAAAAAAAAAATGGAATTCAATAATGGCCAGCATGGTCTGATTTCTCCCAACACTCAGTCTTTTGAGCTTATCTTGTACTTTAGCCAGTGAATGTATGTCTTTGTGCTGTGCATTCAGACACTAGTCTGCTCTACCTAAAGCTGCGTACACACTTCCAATTTTTATCGTTGGAAATGAGCGACGAACGAACGATCGATTGGGCAAAAATTGTTCATTAAAAAAGGTAACCAACGACGCCGACGAACGAGGATAGTCGTTGGAAATGAACGACTGGACCGGCGAATCGGATTGGACGACGATCGTTGACCATCTATCGTGTGTACGGTCGTTCATTGATCGTCCATGGTCTGAGCATGCGCGGTGAACGAACGTTCGCTCACTTCCTGTGGTGCACGTCACTTCCTGTATCGTTCAAACGATCGCATCTATCGTGTGTACAATATCTGCGAACAATCGCGTCGTTATCTGTATGTACAGGATCGGTGCTATACGATCGTTCGCAGATATCGTGCAGGATCGTTCGTCTTTGGTTTACCAACGATAATAATTGGAAGTGTGTACGTAGCTTAACTCTTCTAACCTCATGAGAGATAGCATGTTCACTAGGCAGAGTACAGAATGTATAGGTTTGATGATGTGTATATGATAGGAAACAACTGAGTAGTATTAGGAACACAACCTGTTCATTCTGATGCTTTGTCCATATTTTTAGCATTTCTGCTTTCTATCTGGATGAGTACTATTATTGTAATAACCCAGTGACCAGGACCCTTTTAAATAAGGTTGTTCTGCTGAACTAACAAGTGGGATACTCTGCTACTCCATGATCTAAACATGTTAAGGTGTCTTGGTAAACCCAGGATTTTTTCAATTTAGTCTCTACCCTCCCCTGAGGAAGCCATATGGCAAAACGTGTCGGGAAAAAGAATATTTTGTAAAACGAAATCTGAGATTTATACTTATACTTTTCTTATATCCACATGCTGATTGTTAGCTCAGTGAAGGTAATAGCTTAGGAAGCTACCACTCTACATTTCATAGGTAAAATATTTAAAGTTGCCACAAAAAGCTATTACTATCCTTATTTCGTTACAAAAGTGAATGTTTGTGTTTATATGTGCTGCTTCTACTTTCACTGTCTGATCACAGCTCAGGGCAGCTGTCTATCAGAGAACACCTAGTAGTAGAAAAATACTACATGTGGGTTCTTTGGAGTGAAGTTGAGTACTGCAGCAAAAGTTGGTTTTGTTTTTTTATGTTTTAAGGGACTATTTATTTTAGTTCTTTATTTGTGACTTAAGTTCTGCTCAGTCAAGTTGCCGTTTCTTTTTGGCTCAGAGGGTTTGCAAATAAATCTCGCTGATGCTCCAGTGTGCTGGACAGCAAGAATGAATTTGTGTTTTATTGGTGCAATTTGTGGTGCACAGCTTGGGCTCTGAAGATATAAATATTTAAAAAATTGTGTTCCATTTATATTCATAACAAGTACAATAAAAATCTTCCTGCAGTTAACTTGGGGCATCTGTGTTTTTGTGCCTGGTATATGGGCCTTTTGTTGTTTGCATTTATATAAAATTGAGGATTTCTCGTTCAATTACATTCTTAAAGAGTCTATGTGAAAGTGGTCATTAATGGTTTAAAGCTTTAGTCTAGATTTATGTCTCACAAGTATACTCTCCAATACAAGAGACTTTCTCTTTGCATAAATTAATTTCAAATCACAGACTTTTATGAGTGCTCTTCAGAGACTGAATAGGATCCTGATTAATTTTTGTTCTACAATTGCAAGACTTTATAGAGAGCTAAATTTAGATTACAGTCATGAATATTGCCATGTTAACTTCTGGATATATGTATGTGCTGTTTCTTTTGAATAGGTACGCTGAGAACAAAATAATATGTTCCATCCGGTTGATTTATAGTATTATAGCCAGTCTCGCGAATGTTCTACCCTGCATAAATTAGATTTATTCACAAAGTAAAATGGAATTCACTTGTCCAACTATTCACAACACAAATAACATTGTATTTGTGAAAAAAATTAATTACATCCTGAATGCAAACTTTTTTTTGTTAAGTATACAAACTGTAATAATCCTTTTTACAATTTAGGTATACAGTATTGAACCCAGAAATTTTTTTTAAGCCAGGTAGGAAGAAATTGTAGCTGGGTGGCAGCCCCTGTATTGTGACCAAACTCTTCAGTAACAACCCAAAAACAGCCGGGTTTTATATAAAACATAGTGTTTGGGTGACCAGCTTCTTACAGGTAATTGCGATCATATCTTATTTATGGTTAACTAGGAACAATTTAAGTGTCATACAGAAATCCAAATGACACCAACTTTGTTAAAAAAAAAAAAAAACATGAACAACAAATGGCATATTACACTATGTCATTTATTTATGTATTTAAAAGTCAAATTGCAGACTTGTGTTTGTGACAAATTAAGAACACCCTTTCCACTTTCATAAGAACTCATAAAATGCTGGACCACACTATTCAACCAGAAGAATAATGAATCTGCAGTGAATGCAGGATGCCATGTACCAGCACCATGACACCCTATTTTCACATTGTAATAATCTATAGGAATTAGGATGGCGGTAAGCTAGGAGTAGGACCTAGGTGCTACTATTCAAATGTATTTGATTAATTAGACGTTTTGGTGGTTTGTGGGTCTGGAGCAAAGGTATGTGTTTAAACACAATGCCAAATACATCAGCAGTGATCTTCTAGAAGCAGTTATTGCTGTCCATCTATCTGGGAAGGATTAGAAAGCCATTACTAAACAATTTGAAGTCCATCATTCTACAGTGAGGAAGATTATTTACAAGTGGAAAACATTTAAAACTGTTGCCAAGTGACTGGTGTTTGGAAATCCTGACCATTTGGGGGTAAAGCCTAACTATTTTGGGTTTCAGCCAAGTTGAGGTGGGTGTGTTCAGTAAGAAGGACATTCAGATATTAGTGATGGCGCTGTGTGCTGTAGGTGTAAGTGTGTGTAATCCTGTGCAGAGGTCAAGAACACACTGCTGTCTGAGTGTAGGACAGTGGGACTGCTGGCGTCCTAGTATCTGTGCAAGGGATAAAACGGATGCTAAGCTGACAACAGTGAAATTGTCCTTGTCATTGTTAAGTGGATGAACGTAGGGGGGTCATACTGGGGACCTTAGGGCCCACCAAAAAATGTTGTGCGTTGGAGGCAGATGAGTCAAAACCAAACAGTTATATATATTTTTTTGCACCCAGTATATACACCAAGAGTTTAAGTCTACCTTAAAAGAGATTTTATCAACAATAAAAAAAAAACAGGGTTGCAGTCAGTGACAGCAATAATAACTCCCCTGAAGTGTTGGTCAGGCAGCAGTATTACCCTCCAGGAACTATATTAATGACCGCAATTTGCCCCAGGAGTAATTTCAGTGACAGCAGTTAACCCCTTAGCACCTTAGGCAGCAATATTGACCTGGGCTGCTGGGCAGTTGTCTGTTGACAGCCTTGTGGCTAGTGAAAAGTACCAGGCAACATGTCTTGTAAACAGACTCAAATGTATAACATAATACACCTAATACAAACTATAAGTATTATTTTCTTCACATAAAAAAGTAAGCCAACCCATGGAAATGGTAAATGTTTCCATATATTTGAATGGATCTTTATTTAAACCATGTTTACTGAAAACTGAGTTTTATTGAAAACTTTAAATTGTCCTTTTTTTAGTTTTTTCTTTTTTTCAAAATGCAATGGTTGTATTGGTTTACAATAATTAAAATGGGTACGCATTCAATGGTAGAACCTGGTATTCCCCTCTACAACATATCAATTGTATTCAGATTGGGGCTTTGAACAGGCCAGTTCATAACCCTTCATTTGTTCTTTTTTGTCATTCCTTTGTTGATTTGCTTAAATCATTATTGTGCTAAAATCAGTTTTGTTTTTTTGCACAAGCAGCCTCACTTTTTCATCAAACACACTTTGATATGATGCAGAATTCTTAGCTGATCTGATGGCTTCAAGTTGCCAAAGCCCTGACGCATCTAGGCAACACTAAACCATTCATTTTTCACCTCAGTGTTTTACAATTGTGATGCTGTTGCCGTAGTCTGTAGTCTTTCTAGTGTTATTGGACAGAATTGGCTTTTTTCCTGGCCCATGTAATTGAATTGGTGCTGTCTCTTTTTTTCACTTTAACACCAACTTTTTCAAAGTAGAAATTTGATTTAAAAAATTCACTTTGACCCCTAAAAAGATATCCCAATATTTTTAATCCAAAAACATTCTGAATTTTGGATAACTATTGTTAAGGCAAAAAAAATAGTGTCTTCAGAACAGTTACATTTTATCAATGTCCTATTTTGAATTATAAATCAGTCATGTGGTTTCTGGCCTAGAGAGTAGGAAACCTCAAAGTCTTTACACATTAGGATACTTGACTATTATTTAAAAAGGATTATTGTTCTTGATTTTCAGATTTTCTTTCTTGTGTACTTTTTATGATATTACTGTAGTAAAAACTCCTAATGATTTCACTATTAGCTGTGGATGATTTGAAATGCATTTATTTTATTGTCCTGTATAAGAGTACCATATGTATGTGTTGACAGGGTCTACTGTATATTTCAGAACAAATGGCACATAGTATAACACACTTTTTTATACATTTGGTGTCTGACATGAAATATATTTATTTTTAGTATTGGCAATAAATATTGGATAACTAAATTAGAGCTTATTTTGTGGCTACTGGGTACTTATCAAATGTCACAGGAACGCCAGTGAATGCAAATTAGGTCCTGTGCTAATCCTGTGCTCCTTCCCTCCCGCATGGTCATAATCGAAACGGTTAGAGGCGGATTAAAGAAAAGTCATGCTTTACAGCCATGGACATTGTTTCTGAATAATAAGATGTTGCTGAGTAGGAGTCATTATAGCTTTCCCTGACAAGTTGACAGACATATCTGTCACAAAGTGAGAACCATCTATGATATTAGCCTGGCTGGGAAGAGAAAATGAGGAGGTAGGGAAAAATTGAGTGTCTTCTATTTTCTGCTTCAATTTCAGTCTGCAGTCCCTTAGTTTTCTGTTCATTATTTGAAATATGTTTAGGATATCGTACATGAATCCACTTAGCAATCAGATTAACTATGCTAAAATGTTTCACTGCAATATTTGTTCTAGAATGGACTATTCGGGAGACAAAACATGGTTTGTCAATTCCTAATTCCAGGTGACTGCATGTCATCATTTTCAATAATGTTCAAGGTCTACCTCTAACGCCATTCTTTATTAATAAATAATGCAGATTTAATTTCCTGCATGTCCAGTATAGATTGTTACTTACAAGGAGTGTTCTAATTACATCAGCCTTTTCAGGAAAAACAATGATCTGATCCTCATTCTTTCATTTAGAATTTAGTTGCCTGACGTAGTGACAAGAGCTGACAGCACTTCCACTACGATTAATTGAATTAATTAAAACCAGGATTTACATTGCTCTGTTAACTCATGTGTGACACATGGCCACAGAAGGCTTGCTAAGGTTGTGGTAGTCCAGGAGGAGATAGTGATACCTATCAAAGGCTAATTGGTTATGTGTACTAGAATATTTGCTGCTTCATCATAAGGATCCTTTATCCTTTCTCTGTTGCAGAAGTGCAATAATGAGTTCTCTTTTTCTCAAAGGACAATACAGGCATGAGGTGGGTTTTTGCATTTCAGAAGTATTCTAATTTCCTCCTTCTTGTTTCCAAGATAAGCTCAGTAACACTTAATATAGTAGCAATTTCCACTATAAGCAAATAACACAATAAGTGTTGAGTTTTAGGCAAGTCCACCTGGTGATGACACTCTGAAAGGCCGTATTCTCTACTTTCTTATGCCCAGCGGCCAGCTTGAAGGATAATTGATACTGTTCTAGGCATCTTATAGGCTGATTTCAGTCCTGCCGTGTTTTTTAATATTTTTCAGCAGGCAGTAGAATTTCCACCCCTAGCTTCTCTAATTATGTGAGGATTGTGAGATTAATTTAATGAGTTTAGATGCTTGTCTTGCCGTTGCCAATGTAATCTACTTACATGGGACTCAGCATCTGACTTAGGAATTAGACGGGGAATGATTATTGTGCCATGCTTGGAGAAGTGCTTGTGTTTTTCTCCTGCCTTTTTACCATCATTTGCAAAGATCAGGACACTCTCTGGAATTGTTTGCAGAAAGAGGTGGGTGGCACGGAGGGAAGTGTGACATCCTGGCTACTGAATAGTTGTGGCATCTTTTTTCTGCACAAGAAATCCTTTCCCAAAAGTCTATATCTTATTTTATTTTTTCATATCCCTTTTGGTGCCCCATGATCTTTTATCTCTCTTATTTGCTTGTTTGTGGCTTGTTAAACATGAAGTTGGATGAGCAGTGAAGCAGGAGATTTATTATGATTGGGTCAGCTAATATCTGGGACAGAGCTGTCACAATCTTTTAAACTGAATTTACAGATAAGAGCTGGCCTCTCACTGGGGGGGGGGGGGCATAACAATTTAGGCATTTTTTCCTATATTTTCTACATCTCTTGATACATGTTCATTCAGGGTATAAAGCTGTGACTGTTCAAGGGCTCTACTGGGTAATGGTTCCCCAAGCCACACTGAGGACACTGGAGAAATACGTTTTGGCTTCTATACCTTCCAGCAGGCTTACAACCAGTAAATGAGTGTGACAAGAACAGGCTTAGAGGTCACCTTAAGATTGCTACACAGCCTCAAAGTTAAGCGTCTTTAGTAAACTAGAAACGGAAACTAGCTCTTTATTCCACCATAGACACAATCTCGTTCAACATTTTTTTTCTTTTCTTTTGCATCTATAGATATATAGTAAATATGTCTCAGATATAGACAATTCTTACCTAGCAAATGATAGGAAAATACATAAACGGTTTGTTAAGTTAAACATTTGTCAAATTCAAATTTAGCTCATGCGTTAGGTTTAACTTTTGATCAAATTGGCCTGCCCCCTCTGCTAACCCAAACCTTCCTATTGTTCCTTTAATATACCAGGCAAACTTGTGGACCAATAGAGTTTTAAAGCTGAAGCCAAGTTTAATTTTTTTTTTAAGGTTGAAGCTTCCATATAACTATCACTTACTTCATTTAACTGAATTACATACCTGGATCTTCTATAACTATGCTGTTTTTGCTTCATACAATATAAAAGGGCATACTGAGGACAGAGCAGAATGAGACTAAAGGTGCGTACACACTTTCAATTTTTATCGTTCCAATCGAACGACGAACGATCGATTGGGCAAAAAATCGTTCGTAAAAAAGTAACCAACGACGCCGACGAACGAGGAAAGTCGCTGGAAACGAACGACCGGACCGACGGATCGGATTGGGCGACGATCGTTGAACATCGTTCGTGTGTACGGTCGTTCGTTGATCGGCCATGTTCAGAGCATGCGTGATGAACGAACGTCCGTTCACTTTCCTGTCGTGCACATAGTTCCTCTATCGCTCAAACGATCGTATCTATTGTGTGTACAATATCTACGAACGATCGTGTCGTTAACTCTATGTGCAGGATCGGTGCTATACGATCGTTCATATATATCGTGCATGAACGTTCGTCGTTCGTTTTCCAACGATAATAATTGGAAGTGTGTATGTAGCTTTAGGCTCATCAGTCATTTACTTACCTTTTAGCACCCAGTCACAGGCTGGAGACTGAAACAAAACCTAGTGTTACGTAACTTCAGTAGATACAGTTCATGTCTCCTGCTCTGCATGACAAGGTTGTGTTGTATGTAGAAGCTTGAGCAGAAATTTAAATCCTTTGGCAGGTAAAACCACTACTATTATTATTTCACAGTATTTTTATAGCACCAACATATTGCGCAACGCTGTATAAAGACTGACCCTCAAAGGAGCTCACAATCTAATGTCCCATCCATAGCTTTATGTCTTTAATACAGTCTAAGGTCAATTTTGGGGCAGGCTAATAAACCTAACTGCATGTTTTTGGAATGTGGGAGGAAATTGGAGTACCCAGAGGAAACCCACACAAACACATGGAGAACCTGCAAACTCCATGCAAATAGTGTCCTGGCCTGGATTTGAACCTAGGACCTAGCGCTGCAAACACCAGCGTGCTAACCTCTGAGCCACCGCGCTGCCACTCCTTTTATGTACAGAACTACATACAACAAAATGATACATTGAAAATTAAGAATGTAAGCACTGAAAAAGAGATATCTTTGCCAAGGTTCCAGAGCCTAAACAGGATAGTCTCCTCTGGTTCAGCAAGGCTTTAAAATAGGAAATGATACTATATCTCACATTTGCCCAAAAAACAAGTATTTCTCTGACATACAGTGCTCTATAATATGTTTTTGAAATGCTAGCTTTGTAGAAATGTTGTTTTTGTTTTTTTTTGCCATTATATTTAGGTAAATGCATTGCAATAATAATAATAATTAAACTTATCTTTGGGATTTTTAGATCAGTTACTAGTATACAATATGTGAAGAGTTTGCTTCTTCTTTCATGTAGATACTTCAAAGTAATATACACTCACTGACCACTTTATTAGTGCTAGTACTTGGTATGTTGGTCCATTTTGACCTGATAGATCATGCTGCTATTAAAGATTTGTCAGCTGCGCGTACATTTTGCAAATCTCCTATTCCACCATATCCCAAAGATGCTCTGTTTGATTGCAATCTGGTGACTGCAGGGACCATTGGAATGTAGTGAACTCATTGTTATATTCAACCAGTCTGACATTATTTAAACTTTATATTATGGTTCATTATCTTGCTGGAAGTAGCCTTCAAAAGATGGGTACATGGAGATCATAAAGAAGTGAACATGGTTAGCAACAGTACTAAGGTGGGCTGTGGAATTTAAATGGGGTACTAGGTGCACAGCGTGTACTAAGAAATTATCCCATCACCATTACACCACCAGCCTGGATTGTTGATACCAGGCAGGATGGATTTTTACTTTCATGTTGTTGATTCTTACCCAACCTTCCCAATAAGACATCAGAAACCCGACCAGGCTGTATTTTTTTCCAATCTTCTCTTGTCCAATTTTGGAGAGACCTTGTACATTGTAGCCTCAGGTGCCTCTTCTTAGCTGATATCCCATCAGCTTCAAGGTTCAATGATTTTTGTATTTATAGATGCTCTTCTGCATACCTTGATCACAAAAAGTTGTTACCTTTGCTTTTCTGTTCAACTTGAACCAGTCTTCCCATACTCCTCTGACCTCTGCCATCAACAAGGCATTTTTGCCCAAAAACCTCACTTGTTACCAGGGGGGGGTAGTGGGGCGGGCACGTGTGACGTTTACATAACAATGACAGGCATGCACGCTAGCCATGGATAGTACTGTGGCCCCTCTTCTTTCTTTATCATTCTCTGGTAATTCTAGAGATAGTTATGTGTGAAAGCTATCATAGTGCCAAAATTTTTATGCATGTACACAATTCTAGCTGTATCTGTAGTACACATTGATGGATCTACAAACCATAAACAGTGTAGCTTAACCTTACTAGCGGTAACCCCCAGTGTGACTCGGGGTAGAAAAGAGTTGGTGAAAGTGGTAACCCCGAGTCAGACTCGGGTTATGTAAACCTATAGGAAGGTTAGTAAATACAGCCTTACTTGATCCACCTACGCCCCGCGCCGTCCATCGCCGCGATCTCCGTCTTCTCTCTTTCTCCGGATGGCTTCTGCATCCGATGAGTCACCGGGGAGTTCCCGGTGACGTCGGTGCATGTGTACGTTGCCGGCTGGGCGGGAAATTCAAAATCTATTTGTATTGCATTTAATACAAAATACCTGTATTGAATGCAATACTTTGGATTTATATGTATTAAGGCAGTACATTGTTTTCAAGAACATTTATTTTACAGTATATATATTAGTATATATATTGAGTATATATATTGAGTATAATATGTATTTAAAAAAAAAAATTAAAATTTTTTTTTTTTTTAATATATAGATTTTTTTATTTATTAAATTTATTATTTTTACATGATTTTGTGTTTGAAACGTTATACTCATACTATTATATTATACTGTAAAATAAATTTTCATGAAAAACAATGTACCGCTTTTAGACATAAAACCGGAAAGAAATGCCTTTTTATATTCAAACATTTTAGGTAAATTGTCTGCATGATGTAAGTATTACAGATAATTATAGTCACCTGGAATTTCCAATTGAGTCCTGGCAGTGTTTCATGACAGATAATAGAAATGTGGTTCCCTGTGTTTTGCACACGTTAAACATTTTATAACCTAGTTTACTCTTCCAAACAGAAATTCTGAAAAATTGTAGAAGACAGTGTGTGGGGCTCACAGGTAACAGGAGGACTATGTGAAGCAAAATAAAATGTCACTGAAAGTAGGAGGGAAAGAAAGCAGTTTAAAAAATGCACAACTTGCAAATAGTTTGATAATCCAAAATGCAGCTTAGTTTTGTGTATTGATAATATTAGTTATGTAATGTAATATGTGTATTTTCTTTGCTTAACAAATAAGGGTTTCAGATTTACATGCACTGAAATTGTACACATTTGTAACTGACTGAAATCTTACATCTTTAAATTAAGCGAACTCATTTCAGACATCTTGTTTAATTGGCCCCTTTTAGCTGTGTTCATCTGTTCTACAAGCAGCGTGTAGCTTCTTGGTGCAAGAAAAGAAAAATCTTACTTGTAACTGTCCTGCAGGAGGAAATCAGTTTATTGTGTGCATGATTTATACAGTGACGTCCCACTAACACATCTGGTGGAGCCTATTTCCCTCTTTTTATTTATTAGGGCTAAAATCCAAATGAAGTTGTAGGCACATCTCCACTGCTAGATGCGTCCTTTTTATGGCAAAAGAATTTATTTAGAGACCCCAAGCTGCTTTTGTAAAGGAAGAGACAAACTTCAGTGCAGATATTACAATGTGCTCCTCAGAAGCCTAGGCAAGTACAATTAAATTGGTTATTTGAATTCACGGCATGTAGGTGACAGAGCAGGGTACATAGATCCATGAATCAGTTGACTATTTCCCTTTATGTTCAGAATTTGCTGCTGTGTCTGAATCCTGTGTTCTCGCTTGGTGCTTGACAATATGCACATTTAAGTGTATAGGTGAAGAATAAGGGACTGCAGAATGTCTAATGTCTTGTGTCGGAGTAGAATTGTTGTATACACACGTACACATTATTACGTAAAGCACATTGTTTCTGGTGGTTAATTTATATAACTTTTATGTTAACTAGTTTAGGGAAAATGGGTTTTATCTCATTGTTTCAACAGTGTCTGGAGCAATTACAATATCCTATTCAGCTTTGAAGCACAAATATATTATGCAGAGTGGTTAATCTTTTGCACATTTTGACCCAATTATAAAACAACCAGGCTTGTTGCCTTGTTGATGACAAAAACAAGCCAAGTTGCATAGCATGGTTGTACTTATTTGGAATAAATATTTTTTTTTTGTTTTTTTTTTTGACTAATATTGAAGTAGTTGTCTACTGTTGGTAATTGGCATGTGTATGCAGACTTTGTGCTAGACCTTCTTCATACACTTGCCAATTACCACTAGAACATAAGATAAAATAACAATTTCTGTCTTTACATCTGTATTTTTTTTAAGACAATAGTATGTATTACATTCTCATTCCCCAGTACCTGTAAATCTGACTGTATGGCATGAATGATCATAGCAAATAACCGCTAGGCATTATTGCTGGAGGAAAAAAGCCAATTTATCTTGTAATGTCAAGAAGTGTGGCACATTCATACGATTGTGTATGTGCAATCAGATGATAAATAAATGTTCCATTCATTTCATGAAGCATAGGCATTTTGCAGAGTTCATGCAGCCTATCATAATGATAGAAGATACAGTATCATTGGATTTGTTTAAAGAAATTCTGTTAAGATTAAGCCTGATCTCCATGTGGTTTTATTTAGAAGACTCTTAGGCTAAAGTGGTACCCTCTAGATTTTCCCTAATTTTGATCTGTTATATCTGCACATATGCCTGTAACTCGGCTTCAGTGTTCTACTTAACTGATTGTTTAGTTTGATGTTTTGTACTACATCACCAAAAAATAAATAAATACAAATTTTAGTTTAGCTTTCATTGTTTGCATTGTTTTTTGATATATTATAGGTCTTGTTAATAAGGCGTTTCCATTATGTAAAAATTAATTTTTTTTTTTTCAGTTTTGTACTATCTAGTTATTGGGATTATTTACTTAGCGTTGACTTGGTTCAGTAAAATCTAACTAGTACATGGTCAGCATTTACAGGCAAAAAACAATCTGTTGTAGGAGGGAAATGCTGGCCATAGGTACCACTAGATGGCCTAAGGGAGTTTCCTTGGACATTAAAAGGGTTTTGCAATACCAAAATAAGCAATAAACCACCACATTTTTACTACACATTGTTTAATACATGCTAATTATTGGCCGCACTTCCATTATGGTTTTGCCTAGAGAAAATATACTATAATCAAGTAGCAAATTACAAAAAGTATAATATTCCTCATTCAAGGTTAGCTCGTCTGTTTTAGTAAGCAGGGCCCCTCCTATAAAACTTAACAGTGAACTGTGACTATATATTATGAATTCTGCTGCTTGGAACTCTTACAAAAATTACATGTCGTCTTGCCTCGTATAATTTATTTGTTGAGGATGCCTAAGGGCCCAATCACTATTGCAGTGCATTACCACGTTTTTTCATATGTTGACATGTATAATAATAACAAAAATGCCCCTGCTCTATTTTTGCAGTCCATAAATTGTGGTAAGCTTTAGTGCAGGTATATCTTTTCTACTGAATGTATTGGGAATATTCATAATGTCTGGCAGTGCACCCTTTTACAAATATACTTGTTTGTTACAGAGTGTGCACATGCTAAAAATTAACATCTTTTATTTTGTCACCTTTTTTCTGATACTGATTTTGTTATACTGCAATGGGCAAATCTGTATGTACCCTTACAGCTAACTGAAAAAAAATACTTCTTTTAAAATCAATAAATGTAAAAATAATTGGTTCTGTGTAAACCTGCATGCCACTGTCCTTGAGTAATGCCAAAAAAAAACAATTTGAATTACTCCAAAATGGTCGTTCTGCGGTTGTTCCTTCTATTGACACTCTGGGTTTCATATTAAAGCTCTCCAAAAAAATACTTCTTTTAAAAATTAATAAATGTAAAAAATAATTGGTTCTGTGTAAACCTGCATGCCACTGTCCTTGAGTAATGCCATAAAAAAGTTTGAATTACCCCAAAATGGTCGTTCTGCGGTTGTTCCTCCTATGGACACTCTGGGTTTGATATGAAAGCTCTCCAAGACTGTAGAAGATTATCATGAGAGAACCTAGGTAATCCAGCAAACCTGCTATAGACTTTTCAAACTTATTTGCTGCTATTTGGCAAATGTTTTCAATACTAGACAGAGGCCCTTGCAAGTTTGCTGGATCACCCAGGTCCACCAATAATAGTCTATCTTCTCCAGTCCAAGAGAGCTGTAATAAATCAGGCCCTCACTGTCCCACATTGAACATGGTCTAAAGAAAGCAAAGATAGAATTGTAAAGGTGGATCAGAGAGAAAATTATAGAGTAGCATGTTACAGTAAAGGCTATGGGACCATCTCCAAACAGATTGATTTTTCCATGACTACAGTTAGATAAATAAAATAAGATTTTTAACATTCATGAGACTGAAGCTCCCTGGACTGCAGCCACAAGGAAACCTGAACCTAGAATAGTCAGAAGGAGAGTAAACCTGGCAGACAAAGCCAGCTTCCAAGAGGATACCTGAACCCCAATGTCATGGGTCCATCAGTGTCTGATTGCACATGTGTTGCATTTTGAGTTACAGCGAGCTCAGTGAAAAACGACCCAGGAGGCTATGGGGTCACATCATCCAACTCCCACACCAAGATGCAACTGGGATAGCTGTATTTCAAAGACAGCAGAAAGGAAGGAGAGTGTGGGAAAATGGGAAGTAAAAGTTCAAAGATTAGACCGGAGTGGGGGAGATAGGAATAGATGGGGTTAAGGAAAGGATAATAGGATAGGGAGGGGAAGGAATAAAAAGGCAGAAAAGCAGGAGTACAACGGAATGGGAAGTAATCGTCTAAGGAAAAGGAAGAGCTGGGGTGCTGGAAAGGACAACTTAAAGAAAGGTCAAGTAAAGAACTTCTCATCCCAACCAGGGACACTGTTAATGGCCTACTTGGGGGAAATGAAAATATGAAGTGTGAGGTAAGCCTGCCCAACTCATAGCAACTCATGCTACTCATACTGGCTGACGCTAACTCCAACTATTTCAGTGAGATACATTTTTGTAATTTGGGTTACTATAAGTTTGATTCACCATAATCAGTCTGAATATATTTTTCTTTAGTTCCTAAACCCTACTCCATAGAAGACATAGTCTCTAGGCTCTTCTGATGATAGCCAACAATGCCACTACTTGCAGTGTGGAATAAATGGCTGTATAATCTGCACAGTTGAGCCAAAAGCAAAAAAGAATAATTTACTTTGATTCAAACACTATCCTAAAATTTTTTTGAATTGTCTAATTTTTTTTTATTTATTTATTATAGAATAGAGATATGCGGACAACTCTTCACAGGACTGCACTGTGTTTGACATTTAAAACTGAACTAATATTTAAAGTCGTGTTTATTATTGTTGTGCTCTACATATTTGTTGACTAATTTAATTTGTTCTTGTAAAAATTACATAATCTGTTACATGGTAATAAAACATACAGAATGTCGGAGTGAATGCATCGTTGTCTCAAGAGACGTGATGTGTGATGAGTTTAAATGTCCTTCGGGCAGATTCATGTCATGAAGGACATTCTCAATAGAAGCACATAACAAACCTTTCTGGACACATGTGCAGTACTGTTATCTGTAGTTTTACAACAAACTGCTTGTCTCACTTCATTCACATCATGTGAAAAATTCATTGCTTACGTGTCTCTGGAAAGTCATTCTGGTTGCATGCACTTGATTTTGTGGAAGATAACTGGTTAATGTTCTGCAAAAATAGAGTAACATTCAATCTTCTTTTTTTGATCTGCTACAAGCAGTGGTTGTACCTGCTTAAAACTCAAATAAACCTGAAATCGAACTGCAATAATCATTAGTATAAATTATAAGCGCTAACTCTGGAACTATAAAAACCTTTCAGATTTGAAAGCCCATTGTGTAGCTGTTCATCTGTTCTCATAGCTAGAATCTCTCATATCTTGTTTTAACAGATGTGAGGTTCTAGAATTGCTTATCTTCGTCTTCCTGTAACTACAAGCACTGTCCCTGCTCTTATAGACACAAGTTTTCAGTTTAGTGCAGGGGTACTGGGTAATGTAATTGACCCTCCCACTGGCTGAATTCCAAGGTGAGATAAAAAAGCTTGAGTGCAGTGTGAAATCACATTTGCCCATTAAATGAATATTCTGTCCACCACTCTACTAGTATACTCTGTTATAACTTTTCAACATGATTGCTACTAGAACTTGCCTTGTGCAAAATTGGGTTCAGTTGGGTTTAGGGGAAAGCAAGGGGATCAGCTGTAATCTTTCAGTTTTTCTTTTTCTAAATGGTAAGCATAGGCAGATTTTAAGACCTAAAGAGGGATACCAACAAATACATAGCAGAAGTAGCACGGGGACCAATTAAACTTATAGTAAAACATTACAACAGTGACTCTATATCAAACATAAAAAGAGCCATTTCTATGACCACACTCCATCAGTGTCCTGATCCAAAAGTACTAGTGAAACCCTGAGCATATAATAAACTCCAAAAAGTGGGTAGAAAAGGGGAAACTTAATAAAATAAGTTTATTTACCAAAACAGTTTAGGCTACAAAGCGAATTATAACTCCACAGGGGATAACTTACACATCTTAGTGAATGAGGTGAGCTTTGCTGACTTAAGCCACCCAGTCATTTGCAAGCAAAAATCCTGTTTATTTTTCCATGCAGTTGATTGCTTATTCTCTGGAAAAGAGAAATTTCACGATTTTTATTTAGGTGTACTTTTCTAATTTACTCTTAACAGTCTACCTAAAGAAACCACCCCCAATCTTTGTGTTCTAGCGTAGGATGCCCTGTCATCCTCAAAGGACCACATGCATGGAGCAAAGTAAGGGGAGAAATAAAATACCTGCTGTATTTCCGCCTAAAAAGGAAAAGAAAAATAGGCATAGCTTGAAAAGGAAAAAGAGGATAATCAACTTCCGTTTGTCTTACCACAGACTGAACTCTTTACAGGGAAAAATGTCCAAGTATAATTAAGCTATATTGATATGCTTTAGGTCCAATCTGACTGATTCCAAGCAAGGCTTCCTGTCCCAGAATACCAATTTTCAGATTACAGTGAGGGCCTTCCACTCTCACCTTTGCCCATATAAGAGAAAAATCATATATTGGTGCCTTGAAGGGATGTTTGGCAGAGGGACAGTGGTAAGTCTGTTAATTAGCGTGCCATGTCCAGGTTTGCCCCCTTTAAGACCCTTTTTGATGCTTTCTTTAAAATAAGGCCTCTTTGATTCCTTACAGACTGACTGCGAAAATCTGGCGTGTGTACAGTCGGCGGCGTCCATCGTCCGAACGACCGTCCTGGCGGATCCGTGAACGATGACCGATCCCAATGAAAGGGAAGGGGGAGAGCGCGCAGCAGGGTGCCGCTCCGTCGCTCTCCCCCTCCCCTCTCTATAGAGCGAAACGGTGCTGTATGTACAGCACCGTTCATGCATCGTGTAGTCCTGTAGTGGGTTGTAAAAGTAGTTTACTGATTGAAGAGAGTTCACAGATGACCTTATCAGAGAGCTACAGCTCCTTTGCTGTCTAATCTCATCTTTTATCAATGTGTCAGTGCCTAAAGTGGAACTAAATCTATGCATTTCTCCTAACCATGTTTCAGTGTAGGGCACCACCATCTTTCTTCTCTTCTTCCTGCTGCAGACGATCTTTGACTATCCTGAATGTCCATGCCGGGATAACGTAACTTCCATGCATGCTCATCTGAGTTCATTCATCTTGGCACACACAAGGAAAGCCAAGATTGCTGGGTTTCCCTACCAACCAAAGCTGACGCTGCGCAGGCACAGCTCAGCTGTGTTGCCAGAAAACTGAAGCGATCAGGCAGGCAAGTCGCATAATTGCACATAGGACACATAGGACACACTTGTCCTTTTATGCAATAATCACCTGCCTGATCATACAAACTTAAAACTGGACCTTAAGTTTCACTTTAGGCTTTGACTAATCCCTGGCTTTATCAACAAGTTTGTAAATTTTGTGTCAGGTAAAAAAGGTTATGCATATGTATTAAACTATATATATATATATATATATATATATATATATATATATATATAATTTATACGTGAGGTCACATTAAAATGATTATAGGGTATCCTAGCTAAATAATATTATAGAGGCATTCTTACTACTGAAAATGATGCCAAGATGCATGTTTTCATGGCATTTATTATAAATGATCAGCCAAATGTTTTTGCTGTCATTATGAATCATTACATAACCCAACTTTACTGGGTAATCTTTTCTGTTAGGGCCCATAACACATACTATGGCTGCAGTTAAACCTTTCCTTCAGTCTAGTAACTTTGTTATATCTATTTTTCGAACTGTCCTTAAACAGGAAGGGTCTTAGAAAATTGTCTTTTGTTTTTTCTTTACTTTCCTCATTTATTGTTCTCCATCTAAATTCTGGACTTACGCGTCTTATCACATTTTTATAAACAAATGGTTTGTTTGTGTGACTATGAGCAGAGAATCTGAAAAGCCTAACATTTATTTTGGCATTACACATCAATGGAATTATACACCTAACACTAGGTGGTTGACATGTTGATCATGTAGTTCTGGCCACTTCGGCTATTGAAAACTGGTCACCCAATGGAAATAGGAATTAATATGTAATCTACTGCATCAGATGATGGAAACTGAGAACCTATCCCTGAGACTAAAGCACATACTTGCTGTACAGGGTAAGACCTAGGAACAAGTGGTAGAGACAGACAGACAGACAGGGTAGAATAGTACAGTATGGATCTGTCACATACTTGTATTACAGTGGGGAAGAAGTATTTGAGTGTGGGATGTACACCTTTCTCATAAAGCCACGCCTGCAACAACTGTACATCTAAGATTTGTACTGGAAGGAAAGTGATTCCGTGGCCTGGCAGAATGTATTTTGGAAACAACACTTACTTCCTTAACTCCTAACAGTGCCAACTAAATGCATTTTATGACTGAAATATGGCTGTAGATAATTTTTTCAAAAAGCTTGGCAATTTATTGTGAGCATATGATGAAAATCTGAAATTGTAGGCAAAGTTTTATTTTTCCAGAAAATAATCACTCCAGTCCCCTACCATTTGGTCAATGAAGTCCCCCATCAAAGTAAGTAAGCAGGCAAACCTATACAGGAAATCTTGACTGCTGCATACAATTTAGCTGATTATATCTCTGAATTTATAGGTTGTTCTGACTTGCTGTAATTAAATTATCCAGGTTTATTGTCAGGGCTGCTTTGTTTATAGTTGTATTTATTATATGCCATTAGCCATGTTCTTTGAATTTAAATAAATTCAGTCTGCGCACAGTCTTATCCTTTTCCTCTGTTGGGCATTTTATGAGTCTTTTGCCTATGTGTTGCCGATTACTGTGTTTTGACAACTTTACAGAGCTTCCTCCCCTTGCAGGTGGACCGTTACCTTCCATCAATCTTGGCTGTTGTTTACAGCCACAGATATTCATTGCAGCCTTCAGAAATGATTTGTTAGTACTAGTAAGAGGTGTCCCCATCATTAAAGAAAAGGAACCTCACAATTCTCAACCTCCTCCTTGCTTGTTCTACAAAGGTTACTGATTTGATTGACAGTAATGCTAAATTTCTACACTGTCCCTAAGGTATCAACGTAATCTTAGCGGCATGGGATCAACATTTTCAGCTACACCTACATTGCCCCATGTCTATTTGCTGTATATATAGGCTTCAGTCTAGTGTAAAAGTTGTGTATCTTTCTGTATCAAATAACCTGGTGTTATTTTAAAAAGTATTTGTCTGTTAAGGATGTTACATTTCTTAGACTTTTTCTGTATTTCTTTGTTTAAACCCTTAAGTCATATTCTATCACAATGCAGAAAACATAAAAAGAATGCACCAAGGAATCAAGGAAAGAAAAAGCAGGAGCAATACAGATTGTCAGTTACCACCACACTGGAATACAACAACCCAAACAAACATCAAAATAGATAACTTAGAAATGTATTTTAAGGTTTGTGCAACCCATTTAATAAACTGGGACTTATTATATCAGTGTCTGAGGGAAGATTGTCTCAATGTGGTTTGCCCTATAGTAAATAAATTAATATTTTATAATCAAAGATATAGAATCTGAAAAGGTAAAGCATTCTGAGAAAAATCTTTGTTAAATTGTACTTGCCATACTCTCTGCAATTCCTTATTCTAACAAATTACTTTTTCCATACCAATATGCAGGAGATGTATGCTGTGCATTATGGCATGCAGCTCATCCAGGAACTCCGGGCAGGTAAAAGATATATTATTTCAAAATTAGGAAAGCTCAGAGCAGAGAGATAAACTTCTTGGTCTCCTAATGCTTTTAACTTTTTTCTTTAAGATAAACCAGGGAAATGGTACAGTAGTGTCTGGGCTCATTTATGCTTAACATATGTGGGAAAGTGTTTTTAAGCAAGATACTCAATCATCAGTGCCCCATCTAGGGGTCCTATACCCCTTATTCAAAAAGGGGTGGCATGTGTGATCTAGCCCTCCAACCAGGCCAATTACTTAGAAAGAGAAGGAGGACAAAAGGACCAGGGAGGGGAGGGCCCCTGTCTACATAGAGAACCCACCGCTGTCTGACACGTCCAACAACAGACAGGCTCACTATCTGTAGATCTTTTCAGGGGTGTGGTACCATCTTGAAATCACTTTATAGCTGAATTCTTGGTTATCTACTCCTGATGGAGGCCATGTACGTCCAATATGGAATCCTCTCCCTCTGAGCAATAGACCCAATAGATCCCAGGTCCGACTCCAGGCGGAGCATGTTTAGGGGGCAAAGCCTGAAAAAGCGCATGCATCGGAGTGAGGGTGTGTCTTACTCCCCCTCCTCCTTACACAGGTCTTCAAAAGGTGCCTGGGATCTACGTTGCCTATCTTCTGGCTGGACTAAGTGTAAACATTGGGTGAGTTCCAGGTGGGGATTTCCAGACGTCTAGGCCAAGGAGCTGGGAACATAGATGCCCCTATCTAGCTATCTCCCAGGTTTGACAAATCGATGAGCACTGCTGATGTCAGCATCAGGCGCATGCTGTTTCTTTTTTAATCTGTGTCCCTGTTGAGCAGATTCCCCTCACTTTATGCTGGCATAAATATGGTAAATATTTTGAGGCCCAAGCAGCAATAAAATCTCAAAGCAGGCCCCAACCTTTCCCTACTCTATATGCATGTCCTTTTACTTTTGTGTCTAGGAAATCTATCCACATCTTTGCATGTTGGCATGCATGACATATTTACTATTAAACATTTCCATAAATGAGCTCTGTTGAATTGGTATCTGGGTAAACTATAACATTACATATGTTTTTTAGGCTACCTGTTTTAAATGATGAATCGTAAATATCTAAAATCAGATTTTTTTGTAGGTACATTAATATTACACATTCATGCACTTCAGAACAGCAGCCTTATTTAAAAGAGGTCCTAGCATATTTTATGAACTCTGAATGCCTCATAACATGCTTAGGTTATAAATATGTTTTCTAATACATTTCTTTGTAGTTACACCCCACCTCACATATTTTATTTCTGTAGTTAATCAGTATTATCGGCTGTTTATATATTGTACACTTTAGGAAAATCCATTTTGGTGCGAACACATACAGTTGAATGCTTACATATCTGCTGTTTATTATATCCCAAATAATATTGACCCTTTTATTCTAGAACTTCAAGGCCTACTGGCAGCACTGTTCAGTATATGTGATATGTGGTAAGAAAAGGGACTTAATAGGATTCCATTGAAGTGTCAGGAGTTATCCAGTCAGTAGCTTTATCTGCGCTAGATAGGATTCAAGCAGTTAAACACATAAGCTTAACTCCAGTTTGCATTTGAGGTCAGCAAGCTTTATATCAGCACAGGGTGCTGGAATTAAATAACATTTTAACAATGTAAGTCGTTACCTCAGAAACAAATGCTCTGCTTGGGCTAGTGATACCCTCTGAGGAATGTCAGATTATGTAGCAAATGAGTTCAACCTTCCAATCAAAATTCAAAGATTTGCATGTTGTGTCCTGTTATCTGAGCAACCGAGATCTGTTTTAATGCAAATCATGTGGAACTCGTTCACTACTTATGTAAATGAGTGTCTGTTCAACTCGATAACATCAATTTATGGAGCATGGAGAGATTTCACTTCTTTATTTATTGTTTTCATTTTTTTAATATCATAGTGCGGCCCTGTGAGAATTTGGGAGCAACTATATTTTTTTCCTTTCTTCCTTCATGTAGGTGTTTAATGACTGGAGACATTTTTAGTGTGTTCAGATTTATACAAAATGACTATATGGGGACGAAAATACATACTGGTTGTTTTCAGAATGTGTTTTTATCATAGCATTATTTGTCAAGGTTAAGATTAATTTAATATTGTAGACATATTTGTCAATCCAAGTAGATATCTGCGATATACTTAGGTCTACTAAAACAGCTGATACACAAATGCTGATATATAAATAGCTGATTATATTAGAGTTTTACATTACTCTTCTTTACCTGTAGCCTATTGTTGGCTGCATTATGTAAAGCTATAGTAGTTATTGTCTCTGTGTTTACATTTGTCAACAAGGATATATATATATATATATATATATATATATATATACTACGCATGTTATCGCAGATTGACAAACATTCCCTTAAAACATTCGTTACAAATTAACAATTTCTGCCAGTGAGCTTTTTGAAAGAAACCACAGGCTTCTTATTTGCTGTGTGTGAGTGATGAGGCAGATCTCATCTGTGTAACCATTCTGTATGTGTTGCTCAGGGACATGCAGATGAACGTGTGGCAGCTAATGCATTACTGAGTCACGTAAACTCCATCTGCTGTCCATGGTGATCAGCCTTTCACCAACAATAAAAAGAGGCCTTTTTGTATTCCATCCAGCAAACCCTCTCCAAGACTGCTGCATATCTTCTTTATTTCTAAGCTTTCATTTTTTGTGTTCTCAAAATTAGCAGCCTATCCTAGGAAAGCCTAATTTGACAGTTTACATTCTGAAAAACTAAATGTTTGCCCGTTGTGCAAACTACTTCAGAATGGTAATTTTCTTTCTACTTCTGTGTTTGGAAAATTATTGGTAAAGTGCTTTCAAATACACCTTGTGTCACTTAGCCTGTAATTGGACAAAATAAATAATGCTAAATATTTGTTGCATCGTTTAAATGTATATTATATGACATATTGCAGTTTTGCTTTATAATTTTTTATTGATAGGAAATTTGTAAGTATTGTTTTATTTCCCTCACTACATGAAAACCGTAACATTACAGAAAGTGCAACTAAAATATATGCTATAAAATATGTTGATTTGTGGGGCATCAAGAAAGATTTTCATTTATTGAAAACTGTACAAATTTTTTAATTTGAAATATTTGCTTTGTTTGAAATTTTAGCATATATGTTTAAATCCATGCCTGTATTTAAATACATTAATTTTTATATATGCCACCAGTTAATTTTCTTCTAAAAATTCCTGAACCGATGTATACACAGAACTTCTAAAACATGATTTAAATTTTTATCATCTATATCACAAGTAATAAGGATTTGATGGTTTTCTGTTCACTTCTGAGGAACTGTATCCTACAGAAAAAGTATGATAGCAGCAAGATTGTATCAAATGAAAACATAACTAATAAAAATTCTTGTTTGTTTGATACTTTGTGTACTCGTATAAAACCATACTATGGATTCTGTTCTTGTGTTCTTCTGTTCTTTTCTACAAAGATTAAATCAATTCTGTAAGAAAAGTAAATAATAAAAAAAGTACATTGCCCCATAGTTGGGTTTAATATCTTTCCACCTTTCATAAAAGTAACAAACAAATCAGTTAGCATTTCCACTTTGACTTTAAACAGTTTTTTGTTTTGTTTTTTTTTTTTTATAAATAAAGCGGTATGATGAAATATACAACACATGTTGTTTTATATTTAATTTTACATTTGCATACTGTGTATAGATTCCTGTTATTATTTTTTATTTATTTAGCAACAATATTTAGAGTGTGTGCACAAGTTGTGCAGTTTAGAGTTTTATTGTAGGAGTTCACAATCCAAAGGTTAATTATTGTTCAACAATTTCCACTGTGATATTGATTAATTTGCATGTCATGATTACCCTAGGGATTAACATTTTTTAACAAAATATTGACTTTTTTATATTTAAACTTTTGCTTGCTAAACTACACTTTAAAGGGTTTGTGACACACAAAACAAGACCAGATCAATTATTAGCCCTAAATAAATTATTTTTAAAATTTATTATAACTTTGCTGAGTAATCAGCAGTGTAAAAGTTATTGTTTATTTCCTTCTGAATTAGGCTTCTTGTTCTGCAGACAGGTTTTAACTCTTAACAATTTGGTATAGTGTAACATTAAAATAAACATTAAAAATTACAGTAGAAAAGGAAAGTTCACCTACAGTGTTCAGTTTAGTTACAAGTGCGCTAAAACTGCTATATTCACCTTAATATGATACATTTTTTCCCTTTCCCATCAAATAGTAATTATGCTTTGGAGGTGTTGTAAACTCTTTATGGCACCCAGATTCTGCTCTCCAGCATATTCTAGATAGCAGCTGTGAAACCTCTGTAAAAATCATCTCTGGCTACTTTAAACGTGGCTTTCCTTATCCCTGCATTCACAATTGTCTGGAATTATTTTTCTATAGGCTTTTCTTAATATGAAGTTTAAATTATATAATTGGCCAGTCAGGAAAAAAGAAATTTTTACCTTCTAACCACCTGGGCATTTCACTGATGTCTAGATTTCTGTACCAAAAGCGGTACACTGTTTTTCATGAAATTTTTTTTTTTTAAATTGTAGACCTGTAACTTACAGAAATATGTCCGAACAGGGGTCTAGTAGATATCATGAATATAAAAAAAAGTTTGAAACACACAGTCATGTAAAGAAAAAAACATTTACTTTTAAAAAAAATTAAAGAAAAAACACAAAAATCAGCTTAAACAAGAATGCATAAATAAATCAAAAATACTGAAAAAGCAATAACTCTGTATGTTGTATAGTACTTTATTATTCTAAACACCTCCCTAGTGTGGTACATTTTTGAATTTCCTTTTGTATTGGATTGGATTTGATACCGGAGTTTGTATTCAGTCCAATACAAAATGAGAGTTTGAATTTGAATTTCCCGCTGATGGGCACACGCGCCAACTACGTCATCAGGGATCGCCGAGGGACACGCAACGCGAACAGAGAAGAGAAGAAGCCGGCGGAGAAGATAGGCACCCGACGCTGGAGAACAATCCTGGAGAACGACCCTGGAACAACAGAACACGGGATGATCACAGCAGGACCAGGTAAGAGATGCCTTTTAACCACCTGAGAAATGTTCGGGTTTAACACTTTCTGCAAGTGTTTTTATCCCGAACCAAGGTCTGGTTTAACGGCCGGGTGGTTAAAGTATGATTTCCAGACTTTTCACGGCTACTATCTAGGGATTGCTAAATAGCTGTGACCTAACATGTAAGAGGAAACAATAAAGTTTTTACAGCCCCTACATACATTCAAGAAAAATTATAGGGGTAGACTAAGGAAAATATTCCTCTCTTCTGCATTGCATTGTCCTGAAACTCTTTTGCTAGTGCCAACCAACATCTTGCACATGCACACAGGAATTTATTATTTCTAGCACCTAACAAATGCTGGGATTGTACCCTGAGCTGCACATTGTGGACAAAATTGGGAACTGAAAAGACTCCTTTATTGCAGGAGAGGCATAGTACGCCAGTTTTAAACTTTTTATTTTTTGGTAATATATATTATTTCAAATGACAAACCCTTTTAGGTCAAAGTGGACTTTTTTTATGACAAATAGTACTTACCTATACATTTTTAGTGGTTGTCTGACTTTTGAGCTGGGCTTTAAGCTTCATACACACACTAGATGATTGTCGCTGGAGACAAATGATCATGATGATCTCGGGCAGGAAAATCTTGAATGTGTATAGTAATCTCCAGAATCTGAATGTCATTCAATAATCTGTCCTCGTGGATCCATGAACAACCGAGTAGGAATGACCACTGTACTTGCCTAAAGCAGAGCACGCAATGAGTTGCCCCTCGCTCATCCTCCCCTCTCTAAACAAATTGAACAACTCTGTGTGTACATTAATTGTTCATTCCACTGTAACTGGAAACTATCAGGAACCTTTTCCAGTGACATTAATCTGTCTATACCTAACCTGTAGTAAAGGAAATATTTCTCCAACCAACCTTTATTCAGTCATTTTTCTACTTCTTTTTGGAAAATTTAAGAAGGCAGCACAGCATCTTCTTTTACCTTGTTTGCCCAAATCTTCCATATGAGTATTTAATTTATGAGAATAGTACATATGCACAGCACATCTACCTGCTATTCGTTTTATGGAAAATGTCACATATATTCTTACATCATTTAGTATCACCACACTTTTTTTAATGTGCTTAGAAAGTAAAGTTTTTTTACTTTAGAAGGACCAGTGGTTAACAGCAAGCATCCAGTCTGAAAAGCACTTGTCATTTTTAGGTCACAACTAACATACTTGAATAAAATTTACTTATGAATTGTGTGGCAAAGCTTGTATATGCTTGAAGAAGCTACATTTTCACAGCAGGAGCCCAAATCAAAATGAAGCAGTCAGTTGCAGGTGCACAGCCATAGAAGAGAGCTATTTACCCTGAAGCTGGAAAGCCTGGGCCAAGAAAGCAAATGCACACACACTCTCTTGTATTGCTGCCAGAAGTATTCAGAAGAGGGACCAAATAATGGTTATTCAGTTGCCTTTAATGAGATGCATTGCCCACTGCTCAAAGACTGAGGCGCTTTCTTTTCTTATGCTAATTTAGCACCATTAGAGCCTGTCCTTCTTTAACTTTTATAGTACTGTACTTAATCCATCCTGCTCACTCAGCCCAAAACCAGAGCAGCAAATGGCAAAAGGGCGACTGCCTGCATGGGATACATCTGTTGCATAGCCCTAATGTTAATTTCTGCATCATGCATGTGTACTGAAGCTTGGGGAGAGGGATGGTTTAATTTGAATTAATTAGGAAAAACCATCTTGCTGCAGAGATATGAGTCTGTTACTTAGCATCTCTCTTCATTTTACTTAGATTGCTTCTAAATGTCCTATTTTTGAGAAAAGCAATGTATTTTTTTCTTTTTTGTTGATGGGCAAAACTGGTAGTAACCTGCTCTTAAGAAAAGTCCAATAGAATATATTTCTAGCTGTACCAAATAGAGTTGTATCTTCTAGTTTTCTTTTGTACTTTTAAGACACTAGAACATTGGGACTTATCATATACATTTATAAAAAAAAATATTAATATTATTATTAAACAGGATTTATATAGGGCCAACATATTACGCAGTGCTGTACATTAAATAGTGGTTGCAAATGACAGATGAATACAGACAGTGACACAGGAGAGGACCCTGCCCCAAAGAGCTTACGATCTAGGACGTGGGGGAATTAACACACAATATAGGAGATATGTAGTGGTAGTAAGTAGTGATGGTTTTAAAAAGACAGATGACAGGTAGTCTTAAAAAAAAATGGGTTTTGAGTGCTCTTTTAAATGAGGAGAAAGTAGGAGAAAGCCGAAACGGATGAAGAAGAACCATTCCAAAGAGTTTGGGGCAGCTCTACAAAAGTCGTGGAGCCGTGCATGTGATGAGTTTGAGTGAGGTTGTCAGTTGTAGGTCATGGGTCAAACTTATGTTTGCAATGGTAGTTTATCTAATTCTGTATACAGTCTAATTCTGAACATCTACTCCCAGGACAACATTTACAATTACATAAAAAAGAACATTGAAAGGTCCTCAAAACAAAATAACCACTCTTTTGTTAGCCAAAGATAATAGGCATAGGTGTCACATACAGCAGGATAATCTGCACTTTGCATCATTGTCAGCATGGTGGTTGAATGACAATGTTAATGTTCAAGGCATATAGGATAATCAGTGAATCAGCCTGATGTCCGAATTAGATATAATGCAGACTGGGTAGTGACACCATTTTTATTTCTGTATTATAATTCCAGTCTCTTTTTTACTGGTCATCGTCAACAGCAGCTGCTATTTCACATGCTGTAAGAAACAGTTTTGCATATTCAAATGTTAAAAAAAACAAACACTAAGCTAAGTCATCAAAACAGTTATGGCAATGGTTTCCAACAGCGGTAAAAACAAAACAAAGAAGAGGAAAAACTTCTGGCAATGTTTTAATAATATCATTACTTTCTTACTTTACGTTGTTCTCAGTGATGTCATGGTGGGAAAGAAAAACCTGACCTAAATAGATACAGTTCCAAAACATGGAGTTAGACTTTAAGCAGATAGGCAGAGTTATTCTAATCTATCTCTGGAGGGTAATTTATAATTCATTACATTTATTACAATACCACAAATTTAACCTATACACTAAAAAAAATAAATTTAAATATATTTGTGATTAAACTTCCTTTTAACGTGGAGAATCTTCTATTCAATTTCAATTCAAGCTTTGTTTTTGTCTTGTAACAAAAATTTCTACGTTTTTTGAGTACACAAAAATCAACATGTTGATGGTATAATTTTGTTAAAGCGTACCTAAACTCAGAAATTTCACTTTACATAAAAGGGTAGACAACCCTTTTATGTAAGGAAAAAAGTCTGCTTGTTTGTTTTTTAAGTGCCATTTTTTTTTTCCCACCTACTTGGGAAAACAAAACAAAAAGTAACTGAAAGCCACTGCAGTAAAGGCCTGGCGGAGTATTAAAAAGGAGGCAACCCGACATTTGGTGATTTCCATGAGTTCAAGACTACAGGCTATCGTTGCCAGCAAAGGGTTTTCAACTAAGTATTAGAAATGAACATTTTATTTTCAGCTTTTTAATTGTTGTCCAAATATTTTTGAGCCCCTGAAAAGAAATGATTGTGTTAAAAAAAAAAAAAAGGCTTTAGTTCCGCATATTTTTATGCAATCTTTTTGTTCAACCCACTGAATTAAAGCTGAAAGTCTGCAGTTCAACTGCATCTGAGTTGTTTTATTTAAAATTATTGTGGTAATGTACAGAACCAAAACTGGAAAAAAGTTGTCTGTCCAAATATTTATGGACCTAACTGTATTTCTTAGCATGATTGTAGCATGTAAAGTCAGTCCAATGTAGTTGTAATGACAACTGTGCAGTAGTATAAAACACCAGAATATAGTAATAGCAGTCAAGTATTTCAAGTGATGTCTACATGGGCTAAAGTTAATCCTATGGCATTTTGTTTAATTGCCTGGTATTTCAAGGAATTTTGTTCTAATGGATGACTAAGGTCTCCTAACACCAATTTGTACCAGTGTCAGATTAGCATTTTCACTTTTAAAGTGCATTGCCAATGTGTTTTCAATCAGGGAACATAGCCAAACAGAAAGAACTGAATGAGCTTTCAATTTAAATCACTATTCTGTGTGACCTACCTTTCAAATATCTTATTATATAATGCTGCCAAGTTCAAATGGTGATCAAATATTCCTCGTTGTCTCATTGTTTTCCTTCTTTTACATGTTAAATACGATACCCTATGTGTTGTAGTTATCAATAGATTTTGTTCAAATTAAATTACGTGATTTGACCTATGGCATCAAGACACCATGAAGAGATATTGAATAGCAGCTAAAGCTAAACTGAGGTTCTAAAAGCCCTTCTTTGTTCCTTTTTTATGTGTATAGTTCTACATCTGACAGGTATAGGCCTAAACCCTTTAACTTTAAGGTAATTTCACTTGAAATTGCCTCAAAATACCCAGTTTTGCCTTTGCATTTGTGTATTTTTTTGCATTCCACACCAAAGCTTTATGCTGACATAATACTTGAGGGACAAGCAATATCACTTTTACAATGAAATTACCCTTTTTTTCCTGGTTCAGTAATCTTGATTGGCTGGGCTGGGATGACTTAAAGCATACCTAAAGTCAGAAATTTCAAAGCCTCCCGGGATACCTACGTCAGGCATCCCGTGAGGCTCTTGATTGCTCCTTCTGCGCATGCCCAAGCATCTTGGGCATGTGCAGAGGGAGCCTTTTCAGAAAAGGTGGAAAAAATTGCCGATCTTACGCATGCGCTCTGGGATCGGCAAGTTTTTTCCCAACCTATTTCTCCCGATCTTGCACCTGGGTCCGGTGATGTAGGAAGAAGAACCGGGAAGAAGAGGAGAAGATGGAGGGGCCCAGCATGCTGACTCGGCATGGCTGGGCATTTTTCAGTTTACTTCCTCTTTAACTCCCGCACGCATCTTCATTTAATACCAGCACATCCATGCAGGCGTAAACTGAGATGTTATCTGTTATTGATGTTATCAATGTTGTCAACAAGTAAGGTAACTTTATAAAGTATAGGTGAAAGTTGGTAAAGAATACACACCCAAAACCAATGCTGATAATTTGTTATTAGCAGATAGGAACTGTGGGAACTGGGAGATATGTTCATTAAAGTTCCTCAGCATTATCTGCATGTTCAAAAAATGCAAGTACACAGTATAAATTTAGTATTCTATTATCAAGTGAACATCTAAAGCATTTCAGGCGTCAAAACAGCACCCCTTCTTAGAAGCTTGGTGTCAACATTTCCCAACCTATTGTATATCTTTGTATCTCAGAAACTTTGAATCTGCACTGTGATTAGAGCCCTCCTTTATGAAAGTCTTTAATAGTCTGGTCTTTTCAGCCAGAGACAAATTTGATTATATACAATTGTTTATCTTGCATTTATTTTTTTATATTTTTACTAGGATTTGTATTTTATAGGTGCATTTTTTAAACTTGCAGTATTTTACTTAATAACTACATAATAGTACTGAATTAATTACCATACATAGTAACTTCTATTCCCTGAGTGGTTGCTGCTATTTTTTATGTGCATCAAAGTGATATTTCACTCTAAGTTAATTCATTCAGCACTTGGGGTGTGTAATACCTGAAGTACAGTAACCTCCATACTTCTAAGAATGCTGCAGAGAAATCATAGCTGTCACCAAATGTCAGACACTGTTCAGCTTTTAGACTTAACGCTAGTGATCAAACCAAAGTTTTGTTGCCCATACATGTTTGTAGGACTGACTCATTCAATTTGTATAATGCAACAAAGAAAGCTACATGAATCCTGACCCTCATCTTTATGGACTAAACCTGGGCACTGTTGGACTAACCCTTCAATACTGTATCCAAAAATGTAAAAGATATTTCTTTTAATTTGGTTATTTCTCGTATACTCTCTATAAATCCTTTGATCATAGTCAATATGTGGCACCCTTTAAAAGCTGGATATCTCTACTGTAAAATGTTTTATATAAAAATTAGTCAGTGAAATACACACCAGTTGTGGGATTGAAGGTCAGGGACTATGTGCTGTGTTAAATTCCCTCATATGAAACCTTATACTCTCCAGGCACTGTAAAAAGGTATTGCATGCTAAATTGAGGACTTTTGTACGTGCTCAGACAGTGTATGCGATATTTCGTTCTTCTAGTCTCTAGCACTGTAAAAACTTGATCTTATATGTTGTCTGAAATACTTGAATGTAATAATGACTTTTACCCTACTTTAAGCAGCCTGAGTAAGAAAAAAAATATTTGTAGCACCAGTAAATGTAATAATGTGTTTTGAAGCACTCTTGTCCTTGTACAGTAAAGTGTCTGAACCAATATTTGTCTTAAATTTATAATAAATGTGTTGTTTTAAAGAATCAAATAAAACCCCTGATACAACCCATGTGTATTTCTTCTTTATGAACAAAAACAAAACATCACTTGTATAGTAATTTTATTTACTCTCTTATGAATAATATACATTTGCATTTTTTGCAGTTGGGTGAAAAGCAACAAGTTTTGGTTACAGAAGAATCGTTTGATAACCAGTACTATGTCGCCCACAATCGTTTTTATGAACAGGTAAGTTTATTACATACTTCCATAAAAGCTCTCTTTCTGCATATTGACCATGACACACTTTTTTTGACCAGCTGGTTTCCTGTGTTTTAAAGCATTGACACTTTACCATTATGTCTGTCTTTTTAATTTCTGTTTTTTTTTTTTTTTTGGTAAATTGCTTTTTTGGAAACACCCACTATCCACTCTAGTACTTTAGTAGTTCATTACGAACCTAATGTAATTCCTTTACCCTCCTGGGCAGTTCATTTCTGTCCAGATTTATATGTCTAAAAGTGGTACAGTGGTACCTCGGTAAGTCTGCTTTGGAATAAATCCTGTTTGGACACGAAAAATTTTGCTTGGCATACAACCTTTGCTTGGTATACCACCTTTTATACCACCTTTTTGCTAAAACTTGTATGGGTAAAAATGAGTCATAAGACCGTGCGCTACCCTTATTTACCTCTTTGGAGACAAAGCCACGATTAGCCACGAGCGTCAGTACGCCAGTTGCCACCATTCAGGGAACAACCCACGCTATAACTCTGTAAATTACATCTCCTCCTCCCTTTTCAGCACCATCCTAGTCTTCTCAGTAGGGTAAAGTGAGGTTAAATTTTCATTTATTTAATCTAATTGCTTTTGTTCGTATGTATTTTAGTATTAAGCAGTGTTTCAATTATTTTATACAGCCCCATCAATGTATAATATGACAATAACAATAAGATTTTTTTCATAGGAACAGAATAATAATTTTTCTTGTATTTCTTATAGGAAAAGTTTTTTAGGGAAAAATCCTGTTTGGTATAAGTCCAAGGATCTGGAATAGATTAAGGACTTATACCGAGGTACCACTGTACATTGTTTTTCATGAAAATTTATTTTAGAGTATAATAGAATGAGTATAATAAAGTTTGAAACACAAAATCATGCCAAAATAATAAATAAAAAATTTAAAAAAAAACAATAAATTAAAAAAAAAATGTAAATAAAAAGATAAATATTATACTCATACTATTATATTATACTGTAAAGTACATTTTCATGAAAGACAATGAACTGCTTTTAGACACATAAATCCACCGTATTGCATTCAATACAGTTATTTGGTATTGAATGCAATACAAATATATTTCAAACTCCCGCCACTCCCCCAACGCAATGGCCGCACGCACCAGTGTCACTTAGAACTCCCGGTGACTCATCGGATGCAGAAGACTAACTTTATATTTTTTGCACTTTTTGTGTTGTTTTCAAGGCAACACTACTAAGTAGAAAAATAATAATAATTCAAGAAAAATGTTGGTCAAAAAAAATTATATTAAGCAGGAAATAATAGCCAAAAGGACAGAGGGATAAGAATTTATTGGGCTTATTAATAATTTAACAAATTAACGCATTATATTCATTATATTTTTGCAGTTTTTAAAACCAAACTCTGCAAACAGCTTTGATGTTCTTAAAATGATGGAGCTGAGTCCTTGTTCTTTTGCAAGGAGCTTACAGTGCTGCTGTGGCTTTGTTTATACTCGTCCGGAGTGCTGACAGTAGCTGCTGTCAAAGCCTGCAATGCAACACAGAACCTATGCTTTTTTTTATACATTAGCACTGTAGCCTCCTTACAACAGGACCCAGATGTCAAGTGCTGTATATATGAGTGGCTAGGGCAACGTGGTGAGAGATTTAGCTTTTAACTCAATTATTAATAACATATATACTATTCCATAATTGCACACGTTTTTCTCCTGCATACTTCATCTGTCACTTTCCCCTTGAAATCCTACCTTGAGAGCTATCACGTGAAAAGATGTTGGAAGATTTCCCTCATCTTCTTTGACAGCAACAGCTTAGTCTGATTTTAGATTTTTCTAGTCAACTGTCACCACACCAGGAAATAAGGGTTAATCTCCCACTTAGCAATAAAAAGGCAATTGGGGTTTTAGCATTTCACCTTTCTAGTTTAAAAATGTATGCACATTTGCGCAGCCCTATCATGACATTTCTTCCTGCTGCCCACCTGCAAAATGTGTATTTCGGGCCCTTCTAATCTGTCTAATAGCCTGGAAAGTGGGTTTGCTCAACCTGTCTGTGTAAATGATGTCACACCCTAAGGGATGTTTTTTTCTGACATGAGTGTGGAGTCCATGTTGTGTGGAGTTTTGCAGTTTGGTGCTACACTGTTGAAATATACCTTATATTATTTATTTATCCAAAATCATAATTGCAAGCAGCAGTGGGCACCTATGTTATTTAAATATGGTCTATTTGGTGAGAAAAATGTAAACTTCTTAGTTAAGCACTCTCCCCCTTACTTTTTTCCTTCATTGTTGTTGAATAAGCCAAATTGTGTCCAAGTTTTATTGGTGTGGGAATCCTTCAGCATTTTTAGTATTCAAAAATAATCTCCCCTATTTTATGTTTTTATGGCCTGTGTTTTTATTTTATTTTTTTTTAAAGGTCCTTGTCCCTAAGGAGTCAACCTTCATGGGAAAAATGGTTGAAGTAGATATATATGAAACAGGAAAACATTACATGAAGGGGAAACCATTGTCAGAGTCAAAGATGTATACACCTTCCATCACCAAGCCTCTAGAGAAAGGAGAGGTTTCTGGTTTATCTGAGGTAAATTTATCATTTTTTTTATATTTTCTGGAAAGTTTGTAGCGCAGTGCTGGATTTGTTCACAGTTCAGAAAGTCAATGAAAATGCATCAAGCAGTGAATCTGACATTCAGCAAACATTCTCTGTAGGTAAAGCTTCCAGGTACATGTGTTGTAAATGCCAGTGATTGTGTGGTAAGTGACAGACAATGGTGAAAATCACATTCACTGCATAGTAAATCCTACTCTTTGCATGTACATTAGGGCTCAATTGTACATCTGGAAAACACATGCACTCTTCCTATATTTTCCCTTTAAGAACACTGTAAATACAGCAAAAAAACCTTTTGATCTGACAAAAATTTCAACTTTTTTGTGGACTGACAGCACATTGCCTGTTCTGTACCTAAATCTGAAAGTAGTGATGAACTCTGCCTGCTGGACTAGGTAACTGTACCGCTCCGCTTTCACACATCGATTAATTTCCCAGTAAAACAATGCATCTTTTTTGACTACCAAAAGCCTTCTTAAGCAATTTGTGTAGAGAATTGTAGAAGCCTAGCCATTATGTCCAAAGGAGTATTTGTAAAAGCTGTTACTCGCTACAGAAACAAAGTGACAGAAAAGCATGCAGCTATATTCTCTTTTTAAGTGGAGGGTAATTTGGAGTAACGTTTATGTAATTCTTGGACATAACATTTACATGTGTCTATAGTAATAGGAATTCTAAAGCAGGCCCTGGGGACGTGTGGGAAATGTCCAGATTGTTTACCATGAGCCATGTATGCTCAGATTTTTACCGATTTTCAGTCCTGCATTAGAGGGAAACCTAAAGTACATGCTAAGCAATTACCCCCAGCTTCCTTCCATTGCCCCCTATATTTGTCTAAGCTGACTTATTCCCAGTCTAGTGCTTTCATTCCTCCCAGCAGCCTCCCATATTGTGTACATCTTGGCTGCTGCACATCTAGTCCCAGGCTGCCTGTGTCTCCACGTTAATTCCCTGTAAACCTTCATGGGACATATCAGTAATGTATATAATTAATGCATGGCTTGTCTAGTACTAAATTTGTATCTTCTTTTGGGGGAGGTAAGTAGGCACCTAAAGGGAAGTTTGTTATTATTATTACTATTATTATACAGTAGTTATATAGCGCCATCATACTACACAGTGCTGTACAAAGTCCATAGTCATGTCACTAGCTGTCCCGCAAAGGGGCTCACCATCTAATGTCCCTACTTCAGTCATTTGTCTAATAGAGTCCAAGGTTGGGGAGTAGCCAATTGACCCAACTGGATGTTTTTGGGATGTGGGAGGAAACTGAAGTACCCAGAGGAAACCCATATAGACACAGGAAGAACCTGCAAACTCCATGCAGATAGTGTCCTGGCCGAGATTCGAACCTAGGACCCAGTGCTGCAAAGGCAAGAGTGCTAACCTCTTGAGCCATCGTGCTGCCCTGTTGTTAGCAAAGACTTTGGTGGGGTGTGACAGTTGTAATCGGGATGTAAACACTGTTGTAGAACTTACTTTAGGATCTACAATAGAAACAGTCACTTTTATCAGCTGTGCATGGTGCCAATCCCCACCAAGCAAGCGTGAAGACAAACATCTAATTTTTCAATTGACCCTAGTAGCTGCTGGGCAAAAATATAGGCATAACACATCTAGTATAGCGCTGAGCACTATTTATTCATAAATTACATAGTAGAATAAGATTATCTTATCATGTTTATCTCTCTTTAATAATAACTATTCTGCCTCACGTAACTATAGTTGGTGGAGTTCCTCTAAATGTTTGTATTTCTTTCTTTTTTTTATTGGTTGTTTAATATTATTCCTTTAGGATATTATGTCACCTTTCAATTTTCATTTTCAGCAATGCAAAAGTACATTTATTTGTGTAAATTTCAGTTTTGTTGGCAGGACCAGTATTAGCTCTTTGTTTAGAAATTATATATTCAAAGTATATTTTGTAATCTCAGATGTTATGTTCCAGTTCCTATTAAACTTATGCTACCCCTATAGTTTTGCAAAAGTAATTGCACTGGAGGAATGCCTGGATGTTTTCCAGCAATATTTTAACCAATTTCAGAAATAACTTTTCTTTTTTAATTCATGCTCATGCAAAAGTTGTCATACTAAGTAAAGTATCTAAATCCTGAGGATGTACTTTTGAAATGATTACCTTTTGGTATCGACTAGTGGGACAACATAAAATAAACACAATGCACAGAGAAAAGCCTTTTATAATTTTACAGAATAATACGATACAAAGATTTTTGGTAATATTTACCCATTGCAAGCAAGAAGGCCAAAGGTAAAAACAGAGGCTAACGTTAGCTTTTCACAGCAAACCATTTAGATAGCACATTGGTCTGAAATGGATACTTGCACACAAAAACGTTAATATAGGATAGCTATAGCTAATAATATATATAGCTAAACCTGTTAATATAGGAATTTGGCAGCTGTCATTCCTAACCTCTTCTTGACAGTGCATACAGACTACATTTTTGGTGGCTATAATAATCTTTCTTTTGAATATAATCTGCTTCTGACTGTGACAAGTCAGCATGTCAAAAAATGGTTAGTTCTTGTAGGCCACACTTAACATTGCTTATAAGTAAAGCCCCTAAATTCTTCTCCCTTGGCCATGAAAAAGTGCTAACATCATGGAACTCCCTTTGGGGAGTTTTTATTCAAGCTATAAAAATGATTCCACTTTATGTATAGATGACAAATATACCTAAACACAGTACACCATATGTTATGCAGAAAAAGATCTGTCCACCACACCCTTAAAAATGTTGTCAATAAATTTCATTTGTGCACCAAGAAAATTAACAATATAGTAGAATATTCTATTGATTTTCTTTTCAATTTATAACTTTGTGAATTTGGCAGTATTCCAGGCCTGGTCTTACATTTTACTGAGGCATAGTTGTAAAAGCTGATGAAGTGTGAAATGAAAATGTGTATCACATTTCTAAGCATCATTTTATTCTTTTGCTGTTCTGAATGTTTGGGCTACAAAAATGTATCCATGATTTTAACATATGGAGAAAAGGTTGGTCAGCCATGTAAAATTACAATTGTTCTACAAACTTTTTTTTTTTTATAACTTGGTATTTTACAATATTTGGTAAACAAATGTTATCAATAAGAGGGGGGAAGTAGCAGATAACATTACATTTATTGCTGTAAATGTCACCACGACTTTGATTTTATAGGCTCTGGCAAACAGTAAAATGAAAGCCATGCTTGAGACCATAGATGAAATGAGCAATGTGTCTAGTAAATCTCTACACAGACACACTGCTCTCATTACACATTAAAGCTGTATGTTTGCAGTGGAAGAAGAGACATTTTATGCTGCAGAAGGAGGTCACCCAGAGGCCACAGTGCACCTCCTTGGCTGGTTCTCATTACTAACTTTATCAATGGTAACCATTTACTGAAATCATCAAATACTATTGTTTTGCTTTGTAATTTTGTGTGTAGTATCTCTAGGTCATATTTTATGTGTTAGTTATTTTTCAGCATGCTTTGAAACTTACAAATTCACCGGATATTTTGTGTTTTTTTAGATAGCTAGTTTTATGGACATTTTAGGACAACCCCTCTCCACAATATACTGTTTTATCCTATTTAGTCAAGGTGTTTTTTTGTTTGTTTTTTGTGATTGGCTTTATGATTTTGAGATCATGTAGTTGTAAAAAAAATTAATTTTTGTAAAGTACAGCTTAAAAGAAAAAATGCAATTGTGTATTACACTGATACTTTATCAGAAGTGGCAGATCTTTTCTAAATTGGTTGATACATATCAAAAAAGGAATATATTTTACTGTCCAACTTTGACCAGAATGTGGTTATCTAATTATTTAAATCTTTACATTCCTAAATGAACTTTTACAAGCCCTTTGTATCTCCAGATACTGTGGAGTAATTAATCTGGTTTTGCAGGTATTTACATATAAACATATTTAGTACAAGCCCGACCTCACCTATATAGCTAAAGGCACTGTGGAGTGATTGATCCTTGCAATATGTTTCAATGGTTTTTTCACCAGTTTGGCTTACTCTGCTTTCTATTTTTTTCTATCCTCCTGCTCTGTATTTACATTAGAGATTAGAAACGGGGTAGGTTTTTGTGTCACTGCTGGAGAAGTAAGGTATGAAGAGTTAAATGGCAAAGAACTTATTGGCTTCTGCTGTAAACCTTCAGAAATAGTTTTATATTGCGCCTGTAGCTTTAGAGGTCAAACCGAACTTGTTTCATTTACTACTTGTTAACAACATGTAAATATGTAAATGCTCAAGGCTTCACTCTGAGATGGTTCTAAACATGATGCATTCTCAGAAAACATACTTAAAATGATTTTTACAATACGCTGGTGTACAAATTATATATAACCTTTTGTATATTGTATATAACTTTTTTTTTTTATCACATGAATGAAGACTGGTGATTAACTTTGGGTTGCAGATAAGGGTAGCCATATAAGAAGAAGATGGAGAAGGGAGATGGAACCTATCTTTAAACTATGCACATAAATCTAAAGTATGAGCCATAGGGTCAAAAATGAATTGGCACAATCCAATGTTTAGTCTCAGCACAACAATTCAGGTTGAAGGTTTGGCCATGCAGCTTAAAGATGCAAATATGATTCTACGTAGTATTTACTGATATCTGGGAATCCTAGGTCTCCTTAAAATTTCAAAGCAAGAAAGCCTGTTCTAGCTATTTTGTCTGTTGTCCCTCCAAGTGAATTTAAGTAATAAATGCTAAAAAGATTTTAAATTATGTAGCGGGGTCCTATTTGGCAAGATTTGTAGCATTGAACCAATAAAAGCAAATTAATTTCAATTAAGGTTATCTTACCTAACCAGGATAGAATCTAGGTTTCCATTGTTGTAGATATTGCAAATAGTGTGCACTAAATAATCTTTGGATGTGGAATATAAAGGAGACAGGCTATATTTTATTTGATCGGATTTCCTGTTGAATGCGTTTTTGGCATCAAGAACTAAGAAACTATGTTTCTTCTTTAGTGTTGTTTATAATGTTGATTAGATTAATGTTTTGTTGCCACCCTTTCAGTTAGAAAAAAAGCCAACTTCATCAGCCAGGAACAGCTTGGGAAGTTGTGTACCCTAAACCGAGAGCTAGCTACCTTAGCTGCAGCTTTAAGATCTGAATTTACCAGAACAAGTTGTAGAGGTTTGGGCAATACTACAATGAGCTAACATTGTGGTGTGGATTGGATAGGGGCCCAAGAAGTAATTAATTGGCCATTAGCGGCAGAAGAACATGCTTAAATATCTTACAATATAGATAGGGTAGGCCATCGAAACCTTGTGTGTTACCACTAGGATTTATGAGTGTTAAGGATGTATGGGTCGAATTTGGTAAGTTTAGGAATATAGCACCATGATATGTACAACTGAATATAAGAATGAAGATCAAGTGGTCCTAAGTTTATTATGCACGATCGGCGGGGTTTTATAAATGGCTGTGTACTTTTTAAGACTGACACTTAAGAAGGGTCAACACTTTTTTATCCTTCATAGAAGATTTGAGAAGCTAAAGCATTTGTATGTTTGCTCGCCAGCATTGTTTTTTTTTTTTTTTTTTTTCTATTACCCTTTTCAACTTTTTTTGTACAGCATAATTTCTTTACTTTGTCAAGTTGTTGAATTTGTTCTTTTGTGTGTTATATAGGCTAGTGGTTGAAGGTTTCTTTTCAAGTTGAAGGTTTCAGTTCAAGTTTCATCATTATGAAGTTGTCTGTCTTTCAGCAGTTTTAAAGACAATGTTATGCAGTGGCCTCTGATTGCAGGCTCGTGAGCTTTCCAAGGGGTGAATGGGGAAAAAAATTTTCATTGCTATGAAAATAGTTACACTCATTGTGGAGTCTAATTAGAGAAGGGAGTAATGCTCAAGGTGGAGAGTGGGAGTTGCGGTGGTAGCGCTGCCATATTAGAGGATATTGATTCCTTACAGTAAAAGGAAAGAAGCTGCAAAATGAGGTAAAGAACTGCAGGCCAGGCAGTGAGTTGCATCTGGATATGCCCCCTGCAGAATACGTTTAGTCATTCGATAAGAGTTCTTAATTTAAGATAATTTAAAGTTAGATAAATTGACTCAAATTGTCTCATTAAACCAATAGTTTTATTTTTAACTTAGGTTTCATCCCTTGAACTCTTGTCTCATACTGTTGCTGAGTAATGTAATGGACATGAGAACAATTAGAAAAATTGATGTTCTATTTTCAGTGGTAGTATTCGTCTGTCAGTAATAAGATTCCAGCAAGTGCTCAAACATTGGATAGCCAGCAGAGTAAATCTAATGGGTTTTGCAATGTTGTTCACTTCCAGACCAGAAAATCCCTAACCACTATTAAATACATTCAATGGCTTGGCTATTTTCAAGACAAAAAGTAAAGATGAAAGCTAGAGTCATATATTCTGAGGTGTCTTGGCAGTCTTGTAGTGCTTCACTGAAAAAGAAATAAAACACTCAACAAGAGCATTATGCTAACAAACAGCATTAACCCTTTGTTCACATTGAAAGACTTGCCTAGGTCTATTCATAGTATCTGGTTGCAAGTTTTTTTTTTCTTTTAACACAATGATAACTAAAAAAATTCAGTTAAGAGTACCTATTAATTGTAATACATGTGAAAACATGAAGAAACATAGACAATGTGCCCTGTCCATTTTTTTCTTAGTTTACACAATTGGAGCTGGTTGTAAATTAAAAATGAAAAAATATTTTATGAAAAAAAACAGATTGCCAAAGAGTTTTTATGATGTACTTTACCACATTTTAGTGAATGTACCATTTTCCTTTAGGTTGAAGATTTACAGCTGAGACACACACTGCTCTAATTTGAGGCAAACCAACAGAACCAATCAGTGGACATTTTATTGTTAAATTATACAAGCTACCATATCTAGTTCTAAAATGACTGCTGTTTGGCATTCTGATTATCTGCTTTTATTACCTTCTGAATCTATGACCCAAAATGAGTAAGTAACTCAGGTGTTACCACACAGATATCTGCATGCTTGTTTTAGGTGTGTGATATTACTGAAACATAATGGGCAGCCTACATTGAATCATTATTTAAATGAGTACAACAATAATACTTAAACAATTTTTTAGTGGTAGGTCTAGTTTTAAGGTCACCATCAAAGGGTAGTGGAGTGTAAACTTTTCTCTGATTTCTCAGGTAATAGAGAACCCATTGTTGTAATTGCGATTATATTTGCTCACCACCTATTACATCTAAACCAGTTGGCTCCTTCAGTACTCGCACATCCCTAACCTATTACTAATAACTCTTTGTTTAACCCCCCCAGCGTTCTAATTCTGTCCGTATTTCCACGCAAAATGCATTACATTTTTTTGCATGGAAATATATTTTACATTGTAGGCCTATAAATTCTTCAACTCACCGAAATATGTTCAATATTTAATAAATGTAATAAATTTAATAATAACTTTAACTAAAAAAAACACAAGAATCTAATAAAAAATAAGGGTAACATTGTAAAGGGCAAATCCCCACGAGGTGTCATTCTATGATGCTCGCCCAACATCTGTGTCCCCTTGTCTCAAGTCCCAGTGTGATCAATTGGACATGTGAGTGTGAGGTGACGGTGCGCTAGGGGGAGTGACCTGGTGGTAAATTTGAATAGTTTACATTGTAATCTGTTTTACAATGCAATACTGTATCCCACAGTTTTGTCCCCGGAGCTTTGTGAAGTGCACTGCCTGCACGTTTATTGTTGTCCTGAACCTGTGCTGTTAACCTTGTAATTTAAGCATGTAATTTATATTGTTGAGAAACGGAAAATGTAATCCAGAATAGTATCAACACCTTCACGGGGTTTGTATCAAAGCAAAATCTGTAACTCAAGAACAACATCAGTACATAAGAAAAATGTTTGGTGTTACAAGCCAAAAATTTTTGAAAGCACGTTTTTTCACAGATTTTAGACACACCCCCCACATTTAAAACATATCTGGATCTTGCTACTATCACCTGCGTAACCTTTCTAAAATACCCCTCCTCCCTGTCCCCAGAGACCACCAAAATCCTTTTACATGGGCTTATCATCTCTCGTCTGGTCTACTGTAACATCCTTCTCTCTGGTATTCAACTAACCCGACTCTGCCCTCTACAATCTATTATGAATGTTGCTGCCAGATTTATCCATCCTTCCCTCCACTCCTTATCTGCCGTCTTTCTTTGCAGTTCTCAACATTGGCTTCCATTTCACCTTAGAATCAAATTCAACCCCTAGCCACTCCCTTCTCTCCTCCAGTGACCTACTAATGACACTGATTACCTCATCACACGCACAACTCCAAGACTTCTCTGCCCCCATCTTCTCAAACCCTCTTCCTTGTTTTCTTCGGCTTGCTCATGCTTCCCTTTGATCACTATTTTTTATCTCTATACTTACGTGACTGAATTTCAAGATGCTTTTTTAAAATTGTAATAACTATAATTTATTTCACTTAATCTTCATGTTACATTTGCTTGACATACTTTTAAAAAGTAAGCTAATAATTGTTTAAACTAGACCCTTGTTTCAACAGAATTCAGTGAGTTATTCCTAAGAATTACAGGCCTACAATATAAAGCAACAAGTTTCCATACAAAACAATGTACCCTTTTAACATTCAAAAAATACTGACAATTTCAGACCGCCAGGGAGGTTAAACGATAAAGTATGTTCCTAAAGTACTAAGTCTTACACTGCTGGAGCCTGGTTAGTAAAACTGAGGGTATTTGGAATTTCTTGACATTCATAAATAAAACGTAGAAAAATGCAACATATTGAGTATGCAGTTCCCTATCTTACAGAGGAAAATGGCTTGATGCGTCATATTGGAAAAGGAAGTGAAACCTTACAAAGTGAACTATTTTGGGAAGATCTAGGAGAACAATTATTGAAAATTAGATTAAATGAATTGTGTCTTCTGTGAATGTGTCACTGCTGTGATGCTCTTGCACATTGAATGATCTGATGCCATTTACATCGCAATATCATTCCTTTTGATTTAAATTTGGCTCAGTAACAGTAAATCAGTGCAAAAATATCTATCTTGATAAATGTAATACTTTGTGTCATATGACTAACAGTGTGCTGTATTGTGGCCCTCTGCTTTTATCTTTTAATAGGTTATATTTTTTTCACTTTTTTAAAGTATGGTTTGATGGTAAGGTCTTTTGAATTGTAAAGCCACATCCGTGTTAGAGAGACAGTAAAAGTCAGTGGAACATGAGTCAAATGCAATGAAACAGCCTGTAAACATATATTGTTCCGGTATACATTGAAGTCTGACACGTCTTCGAGGAAAACCCTTTTACAGTCTTCCTTTTTACTTCTGTTAGAATAAGGATTAACAAGAGGATGTTTAAGTGTTTCCCTTATTATGTAGTGTTTTCCTTTTCACCCACATTCATGTTTTCTAAAGTGCCCTGCTCTTTTTGAAATACATAAAAACATAATCTGTACTATTTTACCCACAAAAATATTATAGAAACATTATAGAAAATTATAGTACCAAATACTATAATCTAGTTCATATTATTATTTTTATTTTACCCTTTGTCTTCTTCATTTATTGACCTGATCCTTCCAACGATTGATAGCACAGCTTCAGAAATAGACATTGGTAAACTTTTTGTAATTTACTATTTCAACCAAGTAATCAGACATACATTAGAAATGTGGAAACTTAACGTCATTTCTTTTATTTGCCAAGAAAATTTAAAAAAAAAAAAAAAAAACCACCAGAAATACACCTAAAATATTTCTGATTGATTAGATCAATGTTTCTCAATCTTTTTACTTGGAGGAATCCCTTGAAATAACTCTTCCGTCTTCAGGAAACCCCTGCTATAATCACTAAATTCATAGCTCTCCATATATTAGAGTGGGGGTCAGTAGGAAGAATGACACCCTAGCAGATAGCCAAAAAGATTCTTGATCTCAGTTAAAATTGCCTGAGAGGTACAAATTGCTCATGGAACGCCTAGCATTTTTCTGGAGGCACCCTGGTTGATAAACAGTGAATTAGAGGATCAAAGATATTTTATCATGTAAAATTTAGGTTAAAAAAAGCCTTTTATGATGTATTTACAGGTGATATTTAGGCAATACTATGATCGAAAGTTGATCAGGTAAGGTAGGTTTTTGTCAATTGGTTAATTATCCTGTTAAAGTTAAATCTACTTTTTGTGTTGTGATTAGGTGTCATAGTAAAACTGATTGTTGGATGAGTATCAAATATTTGTAGTGGATAGCAGGGATTGATTTAATTGATCATAATTATCATATTATTAAGAATAACATCGGGAGTTTTAGTATGCAGAGTTGCATAGTATCTAGCTGTCAAGCTATTCTACTGCCAAGTGAGTGACAATACTTAGACAATACGGTCACATATTAAACAGGTTCGCTTTAAGCCATCTGCTACTGCAGTGATATATTGAATTTCTTTTTCGTTTCAAATTCTTTGTATTCAGGTTTTATAGATTGAAATGTTTATATTATAAGTGAATGTTTTACTCAAATATTGTCTTAGAAATCTGCAACCTTAATGAATTGTGAGCCCCAGATGCTAATTTCCCATGCGCCTGGGTGTTTCCTTTTAGTATATGCTGTATTTTGTATGTTAAACCAAACCCTTTTACCTCTCATTAAACATTTCCTTGACACATACAGCCCCCACATATTTGAGAAGGTTTGCCTATTTTGGCTACCTTCTTTAGCAAAGTTTATCCTTATTCCCGCACCTTCCTGTTTACTCTGCAAGTTTGTGTGAAAGTAATGCTGCAGCCTCCAGAGACCAATGCTTTAACTTACTCGATAAACATTTATTGCCACAGTGCCCTGTCTTGAATGTAGCTGTCAAGGTTACTGGTGTACATATGTCAGCTCTTAACCACACTTTCTAGCCCTCAGATGGCTGGTGTCATAGCTGTTCACATGTGCAGCTTTTTACCCTTATCATTTGTGACTTGTGGTGTCACTGCAGTAGACTTAGCTTGTTAAGAACTTGTACAAATGAGAAGAAATCCAATGACTGAATATTGGAGGAGTATTCCAAGATTTGCTGATTCTAGAAACTTTTCTACCCTAGGCAAAAGCAAATGTTGACACCTCCAATACAAGTTCCAGTTTTACATTATTGCAACAGCTTTAACCTGAGAATTTTAGAGACAGTTCTGTTTGCTGAATATGCAGAACTACCACTTGTTCTGTCCATTGTTGCAATGGCTTCAGAGAAGGAGATGGCTAACTCACATTATATAATATGATACAGACTGACTCTTATTAGTCGCCTTGGTAAAACCTTTTCAAGTTCCTCTGTTGGTTTTATCTATAAATTGCCTGGAACAATAAACACATATACACAAAATTATAATTAAAACAATTTATACATTGTTATGTGTCCAATTACCAGGGGACTTCTTTTAACACCTGGCTATTGCTTTAGACCCTTCTGTGTGGTTATGTGAGATGTACATTATCCACACACTACAGGATTCACTATAGACAGGTGTTACCTGTTAAACTATTAAGTTATTTTTTTAATACTTTTTATTGAAAAGTTTTTGATATATAGAACAAACAGAATAATAAAACAAATAGAGCCATGTATATCAATGGGAAAGAAAAAAATGCATATATACAGAATAAGAACAAAAAAAAAGGGAAGGAAAACTATTAAGCTGGGTCTACATGAATTGTTTTAAAAACGCATATAAACGTTCCTACCACGTTTATATGCGTTTTGTGCACTTTTACAAGCGTTTTAAAGCTTAACTTTAAAACGGTAAAAAACTTTTATAAACGCCTATGACGCATTTTACCGCGATTTTACATAAGCGTTTATAAAAGTTTTACTTTTGACCCTTTCAGGGAATGAGTACAGGGGTACATAAAACCTTTAACTCATTCCCTGAAAGGGTTAAAATATGTGTAAAAAAAATTGGACGAGGGTTTAATGGTAAATTATTTTATTGAATGTGTGTGTGTTTGTGTAACAAAACTTTTGTTTTTTACAGGTTATCCCAATGACGGGATGATTCCCAGGGCTGCAATGAGCACAGCCCTGGGAATCCTCTTTAGAGTGAGGGATCACAGGCCACTAGGGGTTAAATGAGGACAAGCCTCTCCATTCACCCCTAGTGCTCTGTGATTGGCTGAGGTTTTACGTTTCTCAGCCATTTAGCACTAGACATGAATGGGGAGACTTGTGCCCATTCATCTCTAGTGCTCTGTGATTGGCTGAGAAATAGCAAACCCTGATGACAGCTCAAGCATCATTAGGAATTCCCTTTCCTCAGCCAATCAGGGAGCAGAGCAGTCAGCAGAGCTCTACTATGCTGACAGCTCTGCTCCCCTGATTGCTCCCACAGCCCTAGAGGAGCTGTGACATGTGTTCAGTATCTGTAACACATACTACAGCTCCTTATTAAAGGGGGCTTCCAGAGTCCAAAGTCCTGCTAAAAACGTTTATAAAAGCCCCCATTGTTTTCAATGGAAGCTTTCATAAAAAGCTTAAAAACGCTCGAAGAAGCCTCTATTGAGTTCAGTAGAAGCGTTTTCATGCATTTTCCCTCGTTTATCCAGCGTTTTAATTTTTTTAAGGTAAAGATAACGCTCAAAAACGTGCCTGAAAGAAACATCCTGGTGTAGATTAGCCAATTGGAATGCATGGGGACTTCAAATGGGCTTTAAAAGCCTCATGTTAAATGCTGGGGAAACAGTCTGTGTAGACTGTTGGTTGGCCTCCATCATGTAAAAAAACACTCACCATATTTCAGTGCAGAATTCCTTCAGCTAGTACTAATTGCCGTAAAAAAAAAATTTGGGTAGTTGTAGATTTTTAGTATCCACTATCCACTTCCATCCACAAAGGCTGGTAATACAACTAACACATTTCAGTAAATGATCTGTGTAAATAACCTTATTGTCTTTAACAAAACATTTGAATCTTTTTCTTTATTATTGACTTGTTATTGTCTTGTGCGTTTCTTCTCTTTCATGACCATATCTTTCTTTCGGTCTCCTTTGGTTATCTCCTCTGTGTATTTTTGTGTGCTGTATAATTTTGTCCATTTGGTTATCATTCAAACTGAGCTTTGATCCACCTGTACCACTTGGAATACTGCAGAGCCTGAAAAGGAAATAAAAAAAAAAAGATTGATCACTTGTATAAGAGGAGACCTTTTCAAGTGTGGTAAAGTGTTTCCCTCTACAAGACAAAGGAGGTCAGCAGAAAATTCTGTTTTATGTACTCTATGAAGTCTTCTCAAAAGCTGTGACCCTTAAAATAGCCAATGCAGAGATGTTTTCCTTTGCATGGCGACTTCATTTCCAGAACTATTGAAGTGAGAGGCTACATTAACCTGGGTGTACACACATTTGAAAGCCAGATTCTTTCTGCTTTCATCTTGATGTTAATGAAATTTTTGAAGTGCTGGGGGAGTGTATAAACAAATGTTATGAAGATTAATTGCTTTTAATATCATCTGCACTGACATTTTTTTTAACCAAACCAAAAGCAGTCCAGCTATTAGTAGGAAATATTTTTACATCGAAGTATAATTGTTATATTGTACACATAATGTAAAGTTTAGGTGTTTAAATGGTACTGATGCAGCATGGTAATCAAGAAAGCCAATAATTTGCTTAGGTATTTATTTTTGAACGCATATTGTTCAGTATTATTCTATTCATAACTTTCATCTTGTGGTATTGTACAAACTATACAGTTAGAATACTGTTATGATGCATGTGCATGCATGTGTTAGTACTCCATTATCTGAAGTATATGAGGGGAGTGGTGACCAAATGATAGGAGTCAAATGAATAGACAGTTTTTATCTTATGCCTCCAAGAGAAAGTTTAAACTGTCACTACAATTGCTGTTTACACAGAAGAGTGTTTGAACTTGTGATTTATGGTTTGCAGGTCCCTTCAAGTTTATTCCTGTGTTTAGTACCATAGTTGTGTTCTATTTCAGAAAACTTTCCACGTGTGGTAGTAATTTTTGACTAATTCCGACTTATTATTGCAATATTAGGATTGTTTTAGGGAAGCCTCATTAGACTAATCTTTCTGAAATACTCTTCAGATATTATACTAAAAGACTGAAAATTAAGATTATGTAAAAGCTAACCTTACTCCCAAACACAAATGTTTTTTGTGGGTAGACAAGCATTTCTACCTGATTTGCAGTGTATTTAGGGATTTTGCTACTGTAAAAAATTTAGAGGCTACTATTTTTAATTTAGAAAATTGCAGTTGCTTTGTGGTCATGCTGATCAAACAGCTTCATAGCTTTTAGTATTGAAATGTCAACCTGAAACAAATATGCAGTTTAGAAGTATTGACTTTCTGCATGCATGTTCCAGGTCAGTTTTTTTTTCCAATTGATTGATTTTTATTTTTATTTTTTTGTTAAAAACAAGACCTTAAAAGAGACAAGGAGTTGTTTCTTTCTGAAGCCTGTGTGTCCCATTTAATTACCTTTCATATCCAACAAGTTTCACCTTACAGCAACATTTTACCTTGATTTCAGCTCCCCTTACTTTATGGTAAAACTGCATTCATACTGTAAATATGCATTTACTGAAAATACACTATATTTTTTTCTTAAATTTTATTATTTTACCTATTTTAGTCATATTAAAGCAGAACTAAACTGAAAAAAAATCACTCTTACCTTTAATCCATCAGATGCTTCAATCCACCAGAGATATCCTCAATTGGGTCCTGTGCTGTCCTGAAATCCTCGTTCGTGCTGGGCACCATCATCTCCATTCATCTTCTCCCTTCCTCTGGCTACATCACCCAATCTCGCACTGGGCAGGTGCAAGATCGGGTGAAGTAGCCTGCTGTAAAGGAGGGAAAAAAATTCCACTCTTACTGTGCATGCGAGATCTGCATTTTTACCCCTCAATGTAGGAAAATGCCCCTGCAAAAGGAACAGCCAGAAGCCTCCTGGGATGCGTGACATGGAAATCCCAAAGGCTCTCTGCTCCTATTTTGTTTAGATAAAGACAAAAAGGGAGGAGCCTCATTTAAAGAAAAAAAAAAGCATGGTAAAGAAAAAAATATTTTTACCCTTTTATGTACAGTAAAAATTTTGCTTTAGGTAGTTGTGATTAGGGTGAATTCTTGCAGCCCTTAAGATATGTCAGAATCCGGTGGCAAAAACCTATTCGGCACCCTTTGGATGTTAGGCAGATAAAATGTCATTGTGTAATGTGCCTGAGATGGTTTTACAAGCCCTTTGATGGTGACTAACTGAAATACATAATAAAATAGAGGCAGTCCAATCTGATTGTTGGATAATTAGTTTTGTTTTAACTGCATTACTAATTTTCCCATGACTTACATATACTAATTATTTCATATAGAATTTTAATCTTCAGAGCCCACAGGGCCTTTACAGTGTCAGTGACATTTTCTGAAAGGGGTTTATATTGTATTTGCTTTTTATTCTCATGAGCACAGATTAGTCATCATTTTTATTATTTCCAGTCTGTTTTTTACAAGTTCTTATTTAGTTAATTTTATTGAATCGCTTACACTTAGACCTTGTTCTTCCAATATTTATTTTTTCATAAGTACTTGTGTCCTGTATGTGTAATAGGTAAGACAGTGACAGGTAAAGAGAGAGCAATAGAACATTTTTGTTGGTTTTTAAACTTTTATTATACATGTAAATTTACATTTTATTACCTCTTACTAACCAAATAGAAATCAGTATTTAGCTACTTACCATAGTGGAAAGAAGGAGAAATCATCTGCAGTTGATTGCTAAAGTACTTGATGTTCAAAGATGTTTGTGAATTAATATTGTTTTAACTTAAAACCAAAAACTGCCTTGAATAAAGTTACTTCCTCAAGCCATATCTTTTATATCCCTCATTCCATTCTTAAAAGTTATCCCTATGAGGTGCTCCTTACAAGTTTTGTTGTTAGTCATCCAAATATGCTAAAATGTAAGTCTCCAGTCTGCAGAACACACTCATTACCTAGACTTTGCATGGCCTTATATAGGTCCAATGAAAATAGACCTGGAGAACTCCATGACATAAATCGGGTTCATTTTTAAAACTTGAGGTTCTCATTATCCGTTATCACGTTCTTCCTCAACATATATTGTGGGGAAAATAATTGGAAAACTAGCAGATGACACAGTGGTTTTTAGATAGTCAAAGGCTTTTTTAGAATGAGCAAGAAAAAATAAATTTGTTTGAACTGAAACCTCCTTGGGATTTACCATTTGTGCTTCAGTCAGTTCCACATGCTTTTCCTTTACACCTATTAAAAGACTTTTTAGGGAGAGATCCTAAAGATTTCATTTCTAGACTCTTTACAAAGGGCCCCCCAGATATATTCACCCTCACCCTGGGTAATGAGTAGAGGAGTGCACTGTATCTCATATTCATTCCTAGAAGGGTTTAACACCCCACCCCACAGAAAAGGATCTAGGTGCAGGATCCATCCAGCGCTTGCTGTTTCTAGTGCAGGATGACATCAGTATAGCTAGACTGTGGGAGTGTGAGATCCTCTCAGGTATGAAACTGCCATTTAGCTGACAGAGAGGGAGGCTGATGGGTGACACATGAAATGTGACTCCACTAAGCAGCCTCTGATTAGCTTATTGGGCTTTAGATAACAGCTGCAAAGAGGATCTGACAGCCAGCTGTAAAAGTTGTATCAAAACTGACTTCAAGGAAACATTAATATAATAACTTTTCTTCTCTAAAAATGTCTCCCTTTGAGACTTAAGTTTATTATCTTTCCACTAAAAATGAATGCATAGGTTCATTTTTTTCTTACCCTAATTTTTATTTGCTGTAGTATTGCTGTTTTTTTTTCAAGATGCTATGTGCAGCATCCAGGAGTTCTTACCTGCTTTAACCACTTAGCACTCATTGCTTCTTTACTGCTCTGAATATTTCCTTGTTTGGGTATGGTTGTTTTTTTGTGGAGATCATTTGTCACCAGTAGCACAATTAATGTGTTCTTAAATGTTTGTGGAAGATAATGTTTTCTACATTATCCATATAGACGTTTGTTTTCTTAGTTCTATAAGTAAGCACCATTTTATGTGCTTTAACCACCATAACCTACACTTTGCTAATTATATTCAGTGTTTTGTAAAAAAGAAACACGGATGATCTATATAGGAAAAATAAATGTATTTGTAGTCATAATAAGAAAGTTGAAACTACCACTCCAGATGTCAGGGTGAAGATAAAGGCAGAGGATACGGTCTGCTTGAATTAATTAATGGCTATCCTAAAATAGTGCTTCAACACTGTGTGCGCCCATCTGCTAATCCCCTGCTTATTTTTCTGCACACTAGCTTTTTAAAATAAGACACACAATCTTGCCTTCTAGCTAGATATAGACAGATGGGAACAGTTAGTCACATATTACCTTAGAATAACCGGTCATGCAGGTTTTTATTTTTTTCATGCATACTATATGTTGTATGTCACAGGGAGCTTCTTGTCTTTAAAGAGCTAAGAAACAAATGAAATCAGTCAGAATGAGTTACTAAATGATATCCCTTCAGTGTATTAGGCTGGAAGTTTGTTTTGTAAATGTTCCCTGAAATGTTATTAATTCGAATTGGAGCAAAAAATCTGTTGCATTTTAGTACCAAGTCACTCATTTGTGTTTTATGTATTTTCTTTTTTTATTACATTTAAAGTGATTTACATAAAATCAATACAGTTGTTAAATTAATATCACACACCCTATCTGGGCCGGAGGCTGTCTGTCTCGCAAGTGTCTATCAATATAGGTCATTTTTTATGTGGCTTATGCAAAGCAAGTGAGATAAAAATATGCATGCCATCTCAGACTTTTGTAAACAGATAATGACTAAAACAAATTATATTTTTTATTGCTTTAATACTGGCACCAAATCAGATTTTTGTATTTTAGGTGCACCATTGGTGCAAAGGCCTGCTTGACAAAAATCATACTGTGCTCTTCTTCATAAAACAACTTGTTGCTCAAACTTACTTTTTCATAAGTAAACTTTTTACTCACCCAGTTTTCATCTTGATCATTAGCATCTGTCTAATATCTATTAATATTATGTATTGGACCATATGCCTGCATAATCCTTAATGTGTTTAAGTGTACCTTAGAAATGCAAATTTTTAAAATGCAAAAGGATAAACACACTATTGATTTGATTCAGGTTTCTTTTCTGTGTATGTACTAGGTTAATTAAATAAAAAATATTGAGTTCATTATTTTGGAAAACAGCAGCATGTTTAGTTTCCTAAAACAGTACTAGCACAGTAGTGATATAATAAGATAATAAAGAATGAGTGACATATTTATTGTATTGAAACCCAAATTGTTTTTTTTTTGTTGCCTTTCTGCTTTATATGACCAAATTGTTTTCAGAAAATTGAAACTAATAGTGTCCCTCTGAGGTTGGTTGTCATTGGGGAGAAGGGTTTTTCTTACAGACAGCTGTTCCTGATGCAAGTGTGAACAAGCAATAGAGTAACTGATTTTGTAGTCAGATGTTTCCTTGCTGGATTCTTAACATCGATTATTACAAATTTAAATCTCTGGTTGTACTATATGAGATGTCTAATTTATCTACTTTCTGGCTTTTTTTCACAAGTAACGTGGGGAAAGAGATGTTCTGAAAAATTCTGTAAAACAAATTCTGAAATATTTATTAATTATCTACCTTGTGATTTTATGAAACATTTCTATAACAAACTGCAGTGTATTACTTGCACTGGAAACAGTGGGTAACAGCTTACATATATTTGGGAAGAGAGGGGAACTAATTTATTTAGCAAAAAAGTACAGTTCGTGAATAAACCAGCTATGAAGTAAACCATTTCTTAAGCTTAATGTAGGTCCTGCACTAAAGGGCTGTTGGGAACAGATATCATGGGAAAAAGTACAAAATCCGTAACAAGTACATTAAATCTAGAGAGATTATCTGAGGCCCAGTGACTCAGTTGTACTGTAGAATGTGACCTCTCTGGCATTTAATGTCTTGCAGGATTTCACCCTCTTATTAGCTACCGTTAAACCTGGCTGACTGTGAAATGAAAGAGAAGAATTAGGTTACAAGACACCCACTCAAACACTTAGAAGTTTAGTGAATGTCACTGCAAGAAACTTCCCCAAATGTCTTTAGACGAGTAAAAGAATGAACTTTGACAATAGGAACAGATACCCTCCTTAGTTACCCCATACATTATGAAAGCAGTTTAGGCTTATTAACTTCTTGGTATCAGCCCTGGAATGGATACTTAATAAAGCCTGAAATGCATGAATGTTCTCAGGAAAACTCCTACTTTCTGTGAACAAAATCAAAGGAATGTGTCCAAAGACAGAAAGTATAAGCTGGTTACCAGTTAAAGATGCAGCATTACAGTTTACCCTAGATTCGGTTTTCTTTTCACTTCATTTTTACTGTATGGTGGTGGTGGTCTTGGTATGAAGATAGTTGGTTATGTTTTACATAATAAGAAAAACAAATTAAACTTTTTATGTAGTACCTTAATATGTTATGTGCATGCAGTAATTTATTTTTTCTGATACTTACTATGTAATATAATAGATCACATCTCCAGGTTGCCTGTAAAATCCCAAAGATCACAGCAGGCCCAGAGTGTCCACTTGCTGAGCATCTTATTAAGAAATCCTTTTCTTGAAAACTGCTACTTGCAAGTACAGTTTGCAACCACCATTATAAAAAGTAACATGTAGAGTGAAGCCCTAGAGGTGTTGTTATATTTTATCAGTTTACAGCTTCTGTATGGTTGCTGTAGGATAGTGCACATTGCCCTTTACCAAGAGCCTACCTGGCTGGTACAGTCAGGCATTCTGTGTTTTTGTGATGTAGTGCACAGCTTGTTAAGGCTACAAATATATCAGTACTTTTAAGTATAACCTCAGTGACGATGCCATGGTCCGCAGTGGCCACCATTGGTTTATATTTAGTTACACATCAGTCTTTTCAAGTTCCTGTCTGATAGGGCCTGTCATTGTGGATAGTGGTAATTATAAAATAAATAAATGGTGACCAAAATGTGTGTGTTCTATAGATTTTTTTTCCTTTTCCACATAATCTTTGCGATGACCTCATAAAGCTGTCACGCTGCCATAATTCTTATTTTATTGATTATCAATGAAAGTGAAAGAGAGCAGATCTTTCCTTTCATTACTGTTAATGGTTTTTACACCTTTCCCACCATTCTCAAGCATAGACATGGGCGTTTTTGCAACAGTTAATGAAATATCGTTTAAGCTGTTGTTAACTTTGCATTTAGCATGTATCGGCTTGTCAAGATTTCAAGTCCTCTGTTTATGCTGCTACAACATTGCAACTGCCTGCCCAGTATTTTTGCTAAAAATACAATGGAAGGGAGGAAGCTAAATTAATTTAGACAAATGTTAAAGTCTGTTTATCAACTACACATAGTACTGCAGTAAATGTGTGGTCAAGTCAGAACAGAAAATGAACCCACATGCTCCCCAATTCTCCTTTTTATATTCTTTAATATATTCATATTGGTTTGTGTGCCATTTACCTGAAGGAAGGTCGTTTAGGAACTTTCTAATGGCATAATTCTTTTTACCCAGTCCCTGTTTTGACTTGTCCTGTACACACAAGGCAGTAATTTTACCTCTGATCAACTTTTGATTCTTTAAAACAATTAGATCCGAAGTGAATTGTAAGTAAAATGTACCTCCAACTGGTTACCAACCAATTTTCAAACTCTACCAAAGAAAACAATTTTATACAGTATGTACAAAAGTTAATTTAAAAAAGCTTCTCAGTTCTAGGACATATAAGCAAGTACATAATATCAAGGTATAATATGTATATCATTACTGAGTTAGAAATGTAAAAAATGTCTATAGAGCAAAGGAATAGGTCATCAAGCACTGATAAAATCAGTGGGTACATAAGCAAACATTTAAAAAATATTACCTGGATTTAAGCATATAACAATATTTTACACAGTTATTATTATGCTGCATTAAGTCAGGGATTCTATTTCCGAATGTTTGCTTATTCGTGACAGAGCCATTGTTGTTCCTCTCCTTCCTTCATCTTCTGTCTGACCTTGTTGTGGCCACCTAGGCTTGTCATACTTATCCCGACCAATGATTTGATTTGCTTATCAATAGAGAGAACTAAATACTGAAATGCAGAATTCCTGAACTCTAAATGATTCATATATTTGCTATATAATCACTAAATGGCCATATTGACACAATATATACCTTGAAATGATGCAACACATTACACTTTCTTGCATATATTTTGTAGGGTAAGTAAAACTGGCAGCAAAAGTGTTTTGGTTCTCATTTTCTTGACTTTTCAAGTGAGTTTGTCTTAAAAATTGAAGGGTTTTTAATTTTTTTTTTTAATTCTCAAACAGAACTTTGGTGTGTGATTTCAATACAATTCTTGCAGTTAGGCATTAATTTAGAAAGGATAAACATCAAAGACTAGATTTGTTCTTTCCTTACTTTCCATGCAGTGGTGAAATCCAGATTCAGCAGCATTAGTGTACATGTTACGTCAATTAACTGTTCTTCTGTTGATAAAGTAAAAGCTTGTTATGTAAATAGGGTAGCAGAAACTTGATACACCTGTTTTCAACTTCCCCTTTGTTCTCCACCAATACTTTAGACCTGTGATTTACTTTGCTCTAGAACATTGGGTGTACCCAATTTCTTCTCTTTCCACCATTACATGATCATGTCACCCCAATATAACATGACTGCAATCAGCAGATGACAGCAACTAAAGTTTTTGAGTTGACAGCTGTGTCCATCCACCTGACAGCAGGTGATGTGATTTATTCTAGAAAAGCCTCTTCTTCCATTAAGTCCCCCGCCTACTTTGAATGTTTTACTGGTTCTACACAGACAGCTGCATGTGCAAATGCAGGAAGTATTGGGTGCTTGAAGTAAGTAACTTCTGTGTACATGCATGGCTATTTTTTGCATAGCTAAGATTTGAATGGGGTATTGGTTTTGACTTCCATGATTGAATTGTTACTGACTTGCAATGTGCCTTTTTTACCAGCTAGAAAAAATGACTAGTCAATTGCCAAGCACAGCCCTTTATTTCGTTGTATGTTATTGCCCTTTTCCTTTCTGTGAGTATCTAATTTATGTGCTGGTGTTTCCTTCTGCCTTTCCCCTTACCTCCCTAACTAGTCTTTGATTTAAGTGCCGGGGGAAAGGGAAACATCATAGTCCATGGTTTGTCCAACTCCAGTCCTCGAGGGCTGGGATCCACACACATTTTTAGTGTCACATTACTAGCACACATACAATAGTAAATTGTTAACTTTAGCCCCCAAAAACATGACTGTTCATAGTTTTATAGGGTTGCTGACATCACATTTAAAATGGCACCCAGCAGCAGTCTCTGAGAATTTTGATTAACACAAGGATGACTTTTTAGGTAAATAACATGTGTAAAATAAATACATTTAATGCACCCATGAACTTACTGTAGCTTGTACAGGGTTTCTTTAAGGCTTTAGACACATGTAAGTGTGTGAAACAGTAATATGTACAGCAAGCCTTATAAAATATTTTGTCATGCTTTCTTCAGTTAGTTTTAATGATTCATTTAAAGCACATTATTTGCATTGGATGTTATATAGATCATAATTCAAGTAGTGCTGAAATTAGCACCATCATTTAGATCTGTATTTAACTTGTAGCTGAACAGTTCTTTAAAGGCTATAGTTAAGCTTTTTGAAGTTGGCTAAATGCTTTCAAGTTGGATCTTCTATGTCCAAAGCCTCAGGTCTAACTTTTTACAACAGGCCTAAGTTCATCACATTGGCAGGCTTTTAGCCCTAACACCGAAAGTAACTTTGCACTTCCTTATGCTTTCCTAGTCTTTGCTATCCGCTAATCACCATCATCCTCCAGGAACTGTGTGTAGTCTCACTAACCAGCTAAGAGGCCACGCCATGCATCAGATTGAGACATTCATGAGGTATTCATGAGGTGGTTATTGAAAACTCCTTCCATGAAGGTGGGGGTTATATATTGGAAAAGTGAACATGCCTGATCTTAGAAGGTCTGCTTAAATGCAATAAACCATAGAAGCTATTTAGGATTCACTCTGCTAAAACCACACCAGCAAAAGTACTGATTTTTGTGTAGTATTGTACTTAGAAGTTGGCATGCATAAGAATTTTAACAGATAGGCCTATCTTTCTTCCAGAGTTATTATTACAATTTCAATAGAGACTAATCTCTATAATTTGGAATCTGGGGAATGAAATATGAAAAAAGTGCCTTTAGGTAATACCATGTCCTTACTCCCTAACTGGAATATATTTATATTTTATGCAAACTTTCTATGATGATATAGTATCACATATCCTTTAGGTCTCATGATTATTACTACCAACCATCATTAATATTTCCAGTAGTAAATGTACCCATGAGTCACAAAATGATTAACATTTACTGAATGTTTTACGTCCATTAAAAATAAAATATACAACAATTTCTAGTTCACTGCTATAGCAGCATCAAGACTTTGTTGACTAACTGGCAACCCATCCCTAGTACAGCAGGGGGAAAAAATGAGTCTGTGATCAGCAGATGCCAAAGCTGAGGTTTTGATGTGAATGTGTTTTCTTTCATGGTCCGCAGTTAAAGTGTGAGACAAGAGTCTCACAAAGATGGTGATCAATGAACAGCTATATAAGAGCCCACCAAATGCATCTCTTCTGGCAGTCAGGAGGGGAGAATTATTCTGAAAAATAATCTGAAATGCATTTGATCATAGAGTGAACAGTTTAATAATTTATAATATACCTTATTAGCAAAGCCTGGTGTTTATTTTGCTGCTGCCAAAACAAGATGAAAGGGAGACGGTCTCTCTTCTTGCTGAGACAGAAAATGTGGTGTTCTCTCGCTTTTATTTAGCAGATTAATATGGGATTTCTCCCCTGTTTATCTCAAGTTTGTTCTGTGATTGTGTTTGATTTATGTTTCCCTATTTTCTGCAATTTAATTCATTTAATGTCTCAGGTTTATTTTATCTTGCACAGAAGGCACATAAAGACATCCAAGCCTTTCATGTGTGCCCACTATTCTAATTTGAAGTCCGGAATTACCGCTGTTTTGTTATTGTTGGTAATTACCGCCAATCCCTTGATATTAGTTCCCAACCACATGTGTTGGTCTTGAGCACAGTATAATAGTTCTACAGTACCTAAAGCCAACCATAAGATACACCCAACTCCCTAGCAGTCCTGCTGTGTGTGTACACGTATGACCATGTTACCATTATCAAACATTTCAGTTACATTTTACCCCTATGACCACAGAATTTGAAGTCAGTTATTTAGAATTGTGGGTTTTGTTTCTGTTTTGTTTTTTTTAATGTTTGTTTTTCATAATGATAACATAAGAAAGTATTCAGAATCACAAATCACCCAGCTCTGTACAGGGTTGGAATTATAGTACATTTTAAAATAAGGAGGGGTTCTAAATTTTGCACTAATCATGCAAATAATCTCATCTGCTACTGTGGGATCTCTTTTAGTGTTTCTAGTTATGTAGTGTAATTTAAAAAGAAATGTTAATTTGTTGACTAACAATTATTGTAATAATAAACATAATGGAAACACAACTGACTATCCAAAATATTAAAGTGTCAAAATGAAGTTATTGTAGGTACTCTAGGTACTTATGATGTAATCACACAATGCTGCACTATTGTGATGCTTTAACATTGTGGTTGCTTTGTAGTTGTCACTGTACTTCTGTTACAAAACTTCTCTGCCAGAATTTGTGCTGGCATCTAATAAGACATGCATTTTTAACAAAAAGCACATCGTTAATGCTTGTGAGGACATAAGAAGTTAAATAATTTTCTACCAGGCTTATGACTGATTTCTGGTTCAGGATGACTTTGGTTCCAGCAGGGAGGTTCTTTGAAATGACTTCAAAAACAGATCATCCAAAACTCTGATCAGATGCATTTTTTCCTGTATATTAATATCTCTCTGACAAGCATGAAATTCACCTAGAAACATGTGTGCAATGCTTTGCTTCTTATATATTGTTATAAAAACAGGTAGGGAATACATAATGAAGGTACATACATTTAATATGTATCTGACTTTTGTTAGGTTATACATGAATCAGAAACTACAGAATACATTGTAATAAATATTAAATACTGAATAAGCTTTGTAAACGATCAATTGGCTTAAGGAATAATAACCATAAGGGAGGAGTTGAACCCTTTTCTTTTTCTGGATTAGTTGTGTAATCAGGTCATTTAATGTTAAGTTTTAGCTTTGTTTACTGGATTTATAATATCTGCACATGTAAACAAACGAGTGCCCTGGTGGAATCTCGAGCATGAGCAGAAGTAGGAGCTGCAGTCCCCTGTGATACGTGATGTTCATATCCAAGGAGGCTTTATTGTTGTGGTGGTAAAGATAGAAATGGAACATGTAAAAGTAGTGATTAAATAAAAATTATATATATTTTTCTTTCATTCTGCAAAAGGGAAAGTGATTCTTTTACATAATGTCATCTTCATGGTACCTAAGTCACTGAAACCAAGCAAGCATGCAGTATAACCAATCAGACATTCACAGGCTCACAAAGCCAGAATCAGAATGGCAATGCTGCAAGTAGCATTTAAGGTGAGGAAAGTAAGGAAAGGCAATGCTTAGGTAAATGGAATGATCAGGAAGTCATTTCAGCTAAGTCATTACCTGCTCCTTATTTACTGCAAAGGATTTACTGCATATCACATCTATTTGTAGGAATTGTTTTAATGTTTTCCTGTTGTAATATCTTGAAACAGTCAAAAGTACTTTTTCACAGCAATGTGTAACACGTTTTACCTTTGCCCACAGTTTATTTGCTTTGGACTATAAGAAGTGACATTGTTTTTATTCTTACATCAACATTGTCTAAAAAACTAGATTGGACATGGTTGCTGTATTTTGTTGCTCTTTATGATATTACAATGCCTTGACTTAGGTATGATAAATTTATTCATGGTTCACCACTTCTAAGGCATCCGTTTTTCTACGTTCAATGCTTTTATATTCCTATTCATAGTTCTTAGTCATAGTTCAGTAAAAGTTTTTCCTAGTTAGGATTTAGGTATTCAATAAGTCTCTCAGTTATCTCCAAAGAGCAATAATGTATTTCATCTATTTAATAATGCATGACTAGATTCTGGCTCCTGGGATTTTTTTTTCTGTTCTTAGATGGACAAATAAATGTGTTTGTGGGATGAGAGAGACTTTGGATACTGAGGTTAATTAACCCTAAATCTTGAAGTGAACATATCTGTTGCCAGTTATTATTTTCTTGTGCTGTGGGATCATTTTTTAATTACCTAGCCACGGGATGCTATCTTGCAAGCTTTGTCATGCTTTTTGATGTGCGGTCACAGGAGTCTCCTGTAAAGCTAGTTATCATTTCTGATGTTGTAGTAATACTGTACACATCTAATGTATGCAATTTTTTTATTTTTTATTAGTTTCCTTTGTATTGTTTTTCTGTCTTATTTAAATGTTAGACAGGTCTTGTTTTCTTGTGTAGTTGGAGAAACATTTTGATAGAAAATTTTCTTGTCGGAAACCAAAGGTAACCTTACTCTTAAATGGTTTGAACTAGCACCTTGGTACTACACCTAAGTGACAAAATCAGGCTGTATAGGGAAACCCCTTGGATGAACAAGCATTTGTAAAGTTGGAAGAATCTGTTATTACAAAGATTGTTTGTGTGTGTGTGTGTGTGTGTGTGTGTGTGTGTGTTTTGCTATATCTCACCTTCATGCTATGATTTTTAGAATGATTTAACGAGTAACGAATACTCAAAATGAGTGACCATTCATTTCATTTATCCTACCATGTGCAAAACTAATTCCTATTTGTTTCATCTGTACATGATCTGATATTCAAAGTGAACACAGCTACAGTTTATTAAATGAAGATTCTGATCTCCTTAAAGTAGCCTGTTTTTATAGAGGATAAAACTGAGATTGTTATATGTGTAATGCACAGAAAGGAGAAATCAGACTTCACATAGTCTCATATTTATTAAAAAAACAAAGTTAAAACCACACGGGCCTCATAATTTACATTTTTTTTTTTAATTTCTTTTTTTGTCATTTGAATAAGGTATACAGCACATAAGTAAGGTATTTAATGCATGCTGAAAAAAAATATACTAACACTGTGGTACTTCAACTGTAATAGATTTTTTAGACTTCTGACTCTCAGCTGATCTTTTAGTCTCAGTAGTCTAGTTTGTAACATATGTAAAACAAGCACAAAACTAACTTTGGCACAAGGGTTAGTGATTCAGTAAGTTTTAAAGGCTGAGCCCTATGCAAGCAGTATGATTTAGAATCTGGACAGCAGTGGCAGTTTATATGATCTCTCAGGTATAGGTCTGCCTTAACTCATCTGTCCTGGATCTGCAGAGATCATGGTTGTGCAGCCAAGTGACATTTCAGGTTACACCGTACTTTGATACATGATTATGCCTAATAATTATTTATCTTTTTACTGGCCAGCAATATTTCCTAGAAAGAAAAACCTGAAGTTATGTCACCAGTTCCAAACACAATAAACAAACCAAAAAAAATAAACTAGTATTGGCTTAACCCACAAAAATCACATCACCAGCAAAGTTTACAAATTACTGGTCTGAGTTAATAAAATACATATTAAATTTTATACAAGTTGGAAAAGCTTGCCTTTTAGTGTTCCTTGGCACCTGAAGAAATTGCATGTAAAGTAATGCTGGTAGAAAGCCAATAAAATATGTAACAAAACTGTATACTGATCATCATTTTTTTTTATATGGTATTTCTTCAATTGGCATTGCTATAAACAAAACATTAATATAGCTGGCTACAGTTCTGCGAGCTGTTATTAAATATTGAAGTTAGTAAAATTCAGCAGTCACAAATGAAATGACCTAATAAATCAGCCACCATGATTGTACATTTACAGCAAGATTTTTTTTTTTTTTAACATTTGTGATTACACAGCCACTGAAACTAAAACAAATCAGTGCTGTGTAAGGCGCACAGAAAAATAAAATGCTTGATGTTCCTACTAATCTCACAATGCTTACATAATAGCCTTCCTGGAGGCAGCTGAATAGCATTTAAGTGTAATTTCACTCTTCTCCTCTCCAAGCATAATGAACATTGGTCCCTGATTGAATGAAATCTGAAGGAAAATTAATTTGCAGCATGCCACTAAGGCAAAGCTGTGAGTTACTACTCTGAACAGCACGACGCAGACACTACATCCAATTTTGCAGACAAAAACACTGTGCACTGTCTGTCTTCATCACCCCACACAGATGCAGCATTTCTAGGAGGTAAATAGTTATTAGCATGTTGAAGGAAGAGAATATCAAAGGCAAGAAATGAACAGACAGAGCTAATTGCTACTAAGAAATGCACAGTGTGATTCAGAGTCCGTGTCATACAGGTGGAGGATTATGGGACTTAGTGGGGATGAGACTACTCTATGAACCATGTAAATGTTAATTCACGAGCCATGTGTGTCCTCTGGGCACTCTGGTTGTTTGCCATTTTTTAAACATGCTAATACTGCCTACACAGGTTTATGCAAGCCTGTAGACAATTCATAAAATAAAAAAAAGCTTCAGCATTCTGCCCTGTTAACCTTAGTGGGGGAGTAATTAAAACTTGCTTCCTACAATTTAGGAAAGATTAACTTGTATACCTCTACATATATATAAGGCCAATTAGCACATCAATATTTCTCTTTGATGATCATTTTGAACACACATATATGTATGGTACAGCACCTTGTAATTTGTTAGCGCTATACAAATCCTGAATATTATTAAAAATAATATTAATAATAGTAATATTAATATGGTCTTGCGTTGTCCTTTGTGGGCCTACATGTCTTGTGTATTACTTTGCCTTTTAAACTGTAACAAAACAATACTCTATTACAGCTAGAGATGTTAACAGTTTAGCCAATATTTAGATCTGTGGTTCCAAGGTGTTCCACAAGTGATTAACCATTTGAGGGCTTGACAGTTTGGTAGTCAGCTGCCATTATCACCAGAGGCATGTCTTGTAAGTAACGGTTGTGTCAAACTGAAATCAGCGGGTTTGATTCCACTGTTAATTAAGAAAATTAAACAAGCTTGTTCATAATTCACAGTATTATACTGTCCTAAGTCATAATGTTGGTATTCCCTTGGATTAGGGTATGACCACAATTAGCAGAACTGCTTTTAAACCTCAAATTCCCCTTTCAATTTTATTACTTAAATGTAGTCAGCCAGCATGCCCAGTAATAACTATAGATGTTTGTACATTTTTACTTCTATTTGCTTGCAGAGTGAAAACCTTTTCTACTATCTGCATACCAAAGAGCCAGACCTCCGCTCTGCACAGAGCACAGTAACCTGGATCTCTAGGGGTCTAACAACCACTATCTGCTTTCCTGTCGTGTTTAACAAAGCTCACACTCCCTGTACAGTGTGCAAGGGGACTTGTTGGACCATTGGTGATCCAGGCCAATGCACTCTGTCCTATACAGGGGTATGCCGGTTTAATGTGCTGCTAGCAGAGTGTGATTTCACCTTTTAATGCAGCAAGGCTGCTGATGTGTAGCTTCATGTGTGTGCCTCTTTACTGAGTGACAGGGCTGAAGGGCATTTTAGTGTGTCTTAACAGCAAATTTATACATGTAATAAGTGTAATACACATCAGAATGTAATAAATAGTTTATTCTTTAAAAATACATAATTGGTAACTGGAGAACTTAGTAATGAATTACCAGAATCAAATATTTAATGTACTTTTTTCCAATCTATGTATCTCTTTATAACATGAACTCATGTTATAAAGAAGTTACTGGGGGAAAAAATTTACCGGTATCCCACCGGCATTGCCCAAAATGTATTTTCTCTGCACTCCTTGCTCTTTGATCTCATCAAAATTCTTGCAGGAGCAGCTGCTAGGAGCTCTGATTCTATTGACCTAGGAATGCCCTCAAAATTACAATTCCTAAAAAATGATAAACTTTGTGATGAAACTAAAAAGCAAGAAAAGTACTATGAACATTTTTCTTTTCACTGACTTTATCTCTGCCTGTGTATTTAGTAGACCATCAGTGTTTGCCAAATTCACATTTAAAAGTGTTAAAAATGAGTAAATAGAGATGACCATAGGTGACGCTAAATATTCATAAGTTAATTACTGGAAAAATGTAAAAGATTTTTTTTTTAAGTAAATGGCATTGTTTCCTGCAAAATTTGATACTACGTTATCTAATTGTTGGTGAAACTAATTATGTATTTTTTCTCTCTCTACAGGAGAGCAGGGTATTGCTGAAAAACGGTTGCCTTTCAAAACCGAAGTCTTCTGGGGCACAAGACAAGACCTTCCTACATATGGCTTGGGGTGACAGTGGGGATCAGATGAAGATACTTTACTTTATTGCTGTAATGATAGGAGTTTTTATTGCATTTCTAGGAGCAAGAATTATTCACAGCGAAGTTGTCGGAAACTGAATATGGTTTTGTTTGACAAACTGCAGGAGAACTGAATTGTGTTCAGCAAACTACAATAATGAGAAGCTTTTTTTTAATTTTTACAGTTTAGGTTTTATCTGTATATTTGTACAGGTAAGAAAATGTGCAGATTTTATTTAAACCCATCTGGCTGTGCAGAGACCTACGTTGTATTCGCCAGCTGAAATGTACAGTGTGTATAGTATGTTATCCTTCAACCAGGTCATCGTCAGTACAGTTGTGTCGCATGAAGAATCAGATTAATCAAAACCAGTATTTTTAGGTTCAGGAAAATGTGTTCAACAGAGCTGGAGCTGGGGTAACTTGGTGGAGAAACAAATATTGGGTAAAATGGTGATATTTTTCTTTTTGTTAGCCGTCCATCACTTCTAAAATTCTTTCTGTACTAAGATTCTTTACTAAGTTGCTGATTCGCTTGTCTTGTCATTGCTGCCCCAAATTAAGAAAGTAAATCTATCCAAAAAATAAAATGATATTCACATGTGCAACTTTGGGAAATCGCTTTAATTGTACAAACTGTTATACTCATCCCATGCTAAACTGTCCACATTGATTTTAGAGTACAATAATAACTTGCCATTACAAGTTGCATCAGTACTGTTTTATTTACTTATGCATCTAGTATGTGTGATAGGAACACTGGTTGAGCAGTTTGGTATCACACACATTAGTAAGTTGTATAACATGTCGGAAGCTCCCCACGTGCTATCGACACAATACATTTTCAGGCCTGCATCAGAATAAAGTGATTGACTGAAACTAAAAAACTAGAAAATAACCTAAGTTTTTCTTTTCACTGACTTTAAAGGAGACATTAGTTTGTGTATTTTGAAGACCATCAGTCAATGTTTGAATAACTAGGAAACTTTCTTTTTATTGATGATAGTGAACCAAGCTTTCTTTGGTGCATTGATAATTCTAAATGAAGACCAACTTGAAGTGTCATATGTACTGGAGGTGTGAAACTAGTTAATTTTAATTGTTTTATAAAACTGCTGGAGAATCAATGCATTTATAATTAGTAAAAGTTTTTTCCATTTTGTTTTTCTTAAAAAACTGAATTCCAGAGAATTGGCTTTTATGAATATCAAACTACAATAGAAATACACATATTGGGAACTTTGTTTTGCAATCCATATTAGTTATTTGGTTTGGATGAATGTACATACCCTTTAAATGGTCTTCTGCACTTATTTAGGTAACCTGTTCATTGGGTTACAAAGCTGGTATATATTTTTTTTATTTTAATAACAAAAGCCACAGTAATTTATGTTAAGTTTAAATATATTTTAAGTTTTTACATAAGTGGTTTGCTGCTCAGTCACATTGTCCTGCTTTTTATTTGATGTGTTTTATTTTTCTAGTAACATATTTTTTTCAGTATTTTCATAGGCTATGCAACAGCCAAACATAAAGTATTGGTGTACAGCAACAGCACAAATTTGTACAGCAACCAGACAAATTTCACTTTGAGTTCTGTTATTGTTAAAATGAGAGCAAATGATTGGTATGTTCATAGTGGGTGATTAACCCAATCAAACACCAGCTGCCATTGTCATGCTTTTTTTCATATACCTGCTTTAAAGAACTCTGACTGAACCTGTTCATCTAATAAATGTCCAATGACCCTCTGACCTATGTTGGCAAACTGCATGAAACATGTCTGGGAAAGTGAATCTTTGTAGTTCTGTCTTATTAAATACCATACGTGGTAACTTCAAGGATATTACTTGGAGTAACTTAGGCTATCATAGAGTGGTTGGTTTATTCAATTAAATTTACAATTTACAATACCTGATTTACAATACCTGTAATAACAATAACTAAACAAAGCCTTTTCCTTTGTTTGGGGGACAATATGAAATAGGAATAAACACCTGTATTGTTTTCTGCTTGTGTAAAGATTTCACTTCTTTTCCTGTACTCGAGACTCGAGAAAGTGAGAACTAATCCCAATTCTAGGGCCTGTACATTAGTCATGTTTTCGTCCCTGGAAACAAATCTTTGTAAATTGTTTCCAGGGACACTAAAACATATTAGCCTTGTAGACTCAGCGCCCTTGAGTTCTTCGGAGGACTGAAGATGAGCAGGAAATAACAGCAGTCATCCTGGATTCATTGTTTAGTGATCTGCCATGTAGTGACCGCTCTACAAACTTTTGATTTTTGCCCAGAGTAATCACGAACTACAACTTGAGCAACAATTATGTAACGTGAGTAGCTTTAGAAAGTTGTCAATTTAACAGCTATCTACATTTGTATTTTTCTTTCTATTTTAGTTCATGTATTTCTTTCTCGATGTAATAATGATCACCTTGACAATTAAAGAGGATAAATCTCCTCAGTGGCAATAAAAAAAAAAAAACTTTAACAGAGCTTTTAAATTGTTTATCTTTTTCAAAACTGCCAAAATGTGGATATAGACACTTAATACTCAAAAGTAATTGCTGTTTTGTAATGGGAATGTAACTGAAAAATCTTAATAGCAACAATGCTGAAAATATGTTTCAAATAAACTGTGCAAATAAATTCTTTTGAAAAAAAATTAAACTTTGGATTTGCATTCTTTCAATGTAGCTTTCATGTGCACATGAGGAAACCTTTATCTTTAAACATTTCCAGTGTCTTGAATTTGGAAAGTGTTGTAGCAATACATGCTATGTATAGGCATCAAGCACAAATGCTGATTAATCTCTTCTCATTTAGATGTGGCATCTCCAGGCTGTGCATGAATTGTTCTTGAGTTTGTGTGACTGCTTCATATACCAGACATTGTGATTGGATAATTGTGCACAATTTCATATTAGACAGGGAGCAGTGATGTGCACTCCTATTTCCTACAGGTAATTAAAGTCCATGGACCGCAACCACTAGTATGACATTGGTGTTTTGAAATGTATTATGCTGGAGTACTGTATTGTATTCATTGTTGTAACACTGGGGATGTTTTAAATAGAATGTGGAACTGGATGCCTCATGAAGCAAGATTTTACAGGACATCTAATGACATTTTTGACATCTAATATAAAACATAAACTTTGCATAAATGGCCCTTTTCCAAAGAATTGCAATGCCATAGTAAATACCATTTGTGCAAATTATTATCTTCATTATATAGCTCTAATAATGTGATGCAAAACCTAACACAGTGGCCTATCAATTAATCGATCAGTCATATAAGTCCCTTATGGTATGCAATATTGAGAGCAGGCAGAGCTTGATAAAGGCTGTTTCTCAGTCAACTAGTGCTGGTAATGAGGAACTGTACTGTGTTTGTGCTTTAGCTGATCTTTTCCCATAGTGGACTTAACATGCTTACTTTGCTTTGTATATTTGTGTGTAGGAGGCCATATTGAAGGAAGTGTTTGTTTCTTCATGTAAGAGTCTCCAGCAAGGAGGAAAGTTAAGCTGCGTACACACTTGCAATTTTTGTCGTTGGAAAGGATCTTTCACGATCCTTTCCAACGACAAGGGGCTGCAAGATGCATGAACGATCCTGTACATACAGCACCATTCATGCTCTATGGAGAGGGGAGGGGGAGAGCGACGGAGCGGCACCCTGCTGCGCGCTCTCCCCCTTCCCTTTCATTACGATCGGCTGTCGTCCATCATCCGTGGATCCGGCAGGTCGGTCGTCCGGACGATGGACGACACCGACTGTACACACGGCAGATTTTCGCCCGATAATTGGCCGATGCCGATTATCGGGCGATAAAAATCTGCCGTGTGTACGTAGCTTTAGACTCACCATAGGGACAGCACCAAATCTCACTTCATATGTCACTTCAGAGACTAGCAAACAGAGGCCACAATGCACTGTTATCAGGAATGACCAGGATAAATGTCACATTTTCAGGGTATTCCTTAAGCAAAATTGCCATCAGGTAGTCTTTTCAAGGCACCTGGAACAACAGCGGCGTTATTTCAGTTGTTGGGTAAGAATGCTTTGGTTAGGATTGGCCTGACTAGGACTTTAGTAAATCTGGTAAGGGTGCAGATCCTTGTATACTGTAATGGTCTGAATACTGGTAACTGTTAAATTAAACCCAACGTGCTTTTGCACAGATGCAGTTGTCATTATGGCTAACTCATCCATTATCATAGAAGCATTACTTAATACACTAAAGGTCTTAGGAGTAACAATGTTACTTACAATCACCATATGCTGTGATTGCTGTTAGTATTATGGTTCGCGTATGGGATTATTGTTTGAACAGTTTTATGATCTGACAGGTTCCTGTTAATCCAATTCATATATTCATTATACTTTGGAGTCCTAAGGAAGAGTACACTAATCACAAAATTGTACCTTATTGCTGTAATTAAAATAAAAAAATGCTTGCTTAAATAAAAAGTTGCTGGTCCTACTCAGTTTTATGCTTTTCCTAAACAATAACAACAGATATTATTTATTAGTTTATTAACACTACTTTCATTTTGCATTATCCTCTGAAAGTAAACAAACTTCATCAATTGACCAATAGAGTTTGAAAGTTGAGGGTCGTACTTTTCCCCAAAAAATATCAGAATATGCATGAAACTTTAGGATCCGGTATAGAGGCAACCTTTGCTTAAAGTTTATTTGTTTACAAAGTGAAAATAAACACAGGGTCCTTTTATAAAGCAATGAATCTGTCATTCTCTGAAATATTCCCTGGTGGATAATCTTCCAGGTCCATGTGTTTCAATATATTCTCCACCCGTTAATGTTTTAGGGAATGTCAGATTTACTGCTTTATAAATAGGCCCCCTACTGTTTCACCTACCAAGCGATTTGTATTTTTGGCTGTCCATTCTTGTATATACACACCTCTCTACCAGTCAGGAAGAACACACTGATAGATCCAAGTTTATCATTACAGTTACCTTCATCAGCTTTGCTCTTTCCTGGGTCAGGTGTATGCTTACTTAACAATGGTGATGAAAAAGACGCTTGTATTTCCATAGCACCAACATATAATGCAGCACTTTACAAAGTACATCAAAACTTTACATTAGTAATCACTAATGTTCCCTCAGAGGAACTCACAATCTAATGCACCTACTATACTCATATGTTGTTAACACAGTGTAAGCCCAATTTTTATATATATACATCTTGGTTTGTGTGTGCTTTTCCTGTACAGTAAAAGGTTTATTCTAGTGTGTATTGTCTGTGGAATGTTTAGTCTGTATTTGGAGCATTGTTGGGTTGAGTACTAAGTGCTTGTTTATTTCCTTCCATTGTACTTTGTAAACAGTGCTGCAAATATGACAGTTGTTCAGTATAATTAAAAGGAAAAGTGCTTTTGCTTTAGATTAATGGTAAGGGGGTATACCTTCTGAAGAACTGCACCTTTGTCACATCCCTGTCTGCACTTCTCTGAACGTTTGACAGCCTGCGTTAATTTAGTTTTACTCCTCAGTTCAGCTCCACGTGAAGAAAGCAAGAGTGATTTTTTGAATAACAGCAAGTAATATGTGATGTGGCAGCAACTGGCAACTCTGACATTGAGCTTGGCTGTAGCCATTACCCAGAATTCATCTGTACTTCTTGAGAAGCAATTACAATTTCACAGGTTGGAATTAAAATTCCCTGTGGTATGCAGTAGAGTAACAGAGACTGTCAAAGTGATTTCAAGCTGCTAATCTCTCAGTGTTGTAAGAGTGAAAATAGAGTTCCTCTTATGGACCCAGAGGTCTGACAGCTTAAAAACTCAGGATTGGCTAAATGATTTAAAACAGGGTATTTTAAGCTAACATCACCACCATGGATATAGATTTTATATGCTTCAAATTCTTAGAAAAGTAGTGCAGATAGACATGTTAAGTCATAGAGGTTACTCTGAGGTAAGGATGTACTTGTAAGTCTTAAATCACACTTGTCTTGTTAATAGGAGAACAAATCTATTTTGGTAGTTCTGTACTTCACAGGTATAGACCAGTTCACCTATCCATTCCAAAACTCATTACTCTCTGGGAAGTTTCAGCAGGTTACTCAAGTAAATTGAATTTAATTTACCAGTACTTATCAAGCCAAAGGTACACACAGTTCGTATTGAGAGACTGCAGGGTCTTAAAAGGTATTAATCAGATTTTTATAGGATATATATATAACCTTATCACCAAGGTAAATATGATTTTTAATGCAAATATTTGTGTACTAATATAACTGCATTTCTAGAAAAAAATGTTTACAGAGCACAATAGTTCAAGCTCACTGTACATGCATGCAGCTAAATAAGCCTGGAGGGATTTTCTCCCACTTTCCCTAGTATCGGAGCTCTGTATGGCTTGGATGAAGTTTTCAGTCTGTAGACAGCCAAGAATAGAGCATAGAAGGGTTAAATGTAACACCAGCCATCATTCTTTTAAGGTTTAAACATTATAATATTTAGTTTACCGAACAAATGTCCAAAGCAAAGGATTATTCACTGTTCTTGAACAGAGAAAATGTTTACAAAAAGGCTTGTGTTTATTGGATTCAGCAAGGCATACTGATTACTTGTTCCAACACTCAAAACCAATCATTGTTTCTGAGGTATGGCAATGCCCACTCTTCCAATAGATGCTTGTTCCCAAAGGGCCCAGTGAAAATCATCGGTTATTGCATTGCACAACTACTCATCTGGTAATTTTTTTTCTCCAAATTATAAAGATTGTCTTTGAGTGACAATGTCAGACAATTTTACATTGCTTCAAAGTATTGCTCTTGTTGATCAACCATGAGCAAATTCCAGGGATTTGAAAGTGCATTAAAGTTCTTTCAGGATATGGAACAGGGTGGCCTGTGTATGGTGCAGAAAAGAATAAATGAGAAGAGCAGCCCACAAATTCTAGTTTAGGCCATTGCACGGTAAGTCTGGCCATAACCATATTTGTACATACAATGTTTTTACAATAAGGCAAGGGTTCACCTACACCATCCTCTTATAAGTACCATCATTTCCAAAAGCACTACAGATTTTCTGCTTTGCTTTTTCACCCCTCATGGCAAAGACCCTTTGTGTGCACATATCATCAAAAAAACAGAAGATGAATGACATGTAAATACATTTATATAGGTTAGTGTTTTCTACCAAGGTATTACCTATCTGTGGTATAGAATTAAAATATTATGGTTACAATTTATTTTAAACTACACAAGATTTAAAGACATTACCCTACATTGATAAGATTATTTACATTATCTTGGATTTAGCTTGCACTGTGAGTTTAAAGCCCAGCTTTGGGCATAGAGATTATCTGATATGCAAATAAATGTTTACTTGTAATACATAGCTGGATCCTTACAACTCTTACTTCTCTTTCTGCTGGACAGTACTGCTCCTATTGGGCCTGATTTATTAGAGGGTACACTTTCATCAGTAAAGCTGGGTGATCCAGAAAACCTGGAATGGATTTCTACAATGTCAATTACTAGCAAATGTTTGAATCCTGGACCATATCCATTCCAGGTTTTCTGGATCACCCAGCTTCAATGATTCAGGTGTATCCTCTCCAGCCTTGGAGAGCTTTAATAAATCAGACTTATCTTTTCATCCCACTACAGATATAAGAGCTACAGGTTGTGGCAGAGAATTTTTGTTTTGTGTTTTTTTACCTAATAATGCCTTTAGTTAGGTCATCTTTGACTTGTTTTCCATAGTCCATACCCTGGCAAAATGTTTGTTTTAAAGCCAAACACTGAGCAGGTATAAAACGTATTTTGTTGCATTTGTCTACAATTATTGTCAACCCTAGTGTTCCTCCAGAGGTTGTCAGGGATTCACGTCAGAGCCAGCAACATGACACCAGAGATTATTTTAGTTGTAATTAAAGTTGGCATTCTTATCAACACTGTAAGAGTAACTTTCTTCTCACCATTAATAGAAGGGCATTTTTCCCACTGACAACCAATAACTTTTAGTGGTGTTTCCACAAGACCTGTAAGTTATTTTAGGGCTTCGTTTGATCTTTAGACTTACCAGCAAGTCATTTTCTTAAAACATTATATGCGAATTAGGTATCTGCCTCAATTTCTGCCACTAAGTCTACTCTGATTTTGACCTTAATTTTACATGTTTGAGGCTCTGGAGTAGCAGTGAGCATTCCAGAAAAAAAATCTGAAATCAGACAGATCAAATTCGATCAAGAATAGTTTTGGTGTAAAAACACTATAAGTGTTTTTTGTTGCCAATTTTGGAAACCTTGGACAGCAGTCTGAATTAGTTTTTCTGTTCCGTTCACCTATAATTGTGCTGAGAGAAAAGATGAATTTTTATACAACAGTGTTAATAAATTGCCTGTGTATACCTGAACTTACTGATGTGATTTCACTTTGTAAAAAGTCAACAAATAAAAAAATAAAAGATAGCATATAACAATTATATATTCTATCCATTTACGTCTAATCCGTGATAGTCTTGAACCTAAACTTCAATAATTGCTACCACCTGTACTACTCTCCAATGTTTTAGCATTTACTTTGTACAGCATCACAAAAGAAGCTGGTACTACTTAAATTATAAAATGTGTCTAAATCTTGAAGTCTATAGTGTAAATCATTATTTATTAAAGGTATGCAAGATACTTTTTGTCAATGGAAGCTGTTATGTTAACCATTTGAACTTGTCAATTTCTATCCTATATGCAAGGAACACAGCCCGTCCACCCATGGCCCCTAATTTGTTCTGTCAGTAGATCCCATTTGCCTCCATCTGTGTTTAACTAGTCCCTGGTAATGATATTATCTATGCTCAGACTAATTCCACTGCTAGTATTTAGAGGTTAAGGTTTGTACGTGTGTGGAGATCTAAGAATGTGGTCTTTTTTTTAAACCTAATTTAAATAGAATTCCTAATACCAGAAATTAAAACTAATTAATACACACATGAAATAGAAACGCATTGAATTTGCATCATTCAGTTTAAAATAATCTTGTTCTTCCTAGAATAAGGCTCTTAAGGATAAGGATGGTAGCCAAGGAATTACATGATGAATATTTTAATTGATTCAGCCAGCAACTCCCTCAGTGTTAAGAGAAACCAAACAGCACATTACTAAATCATGAAAACTACAATTAAAATGCCTTATTTGGGCAAGATAACTGTACTCAATTTAAACCACACATTTATGCTGAGCCATGAAGTCTTAAAAGTTAAAAATAAATGCTTTATTTTGGTTTCAATTATCTGTAGTTGTTTAGCTGTGTGGCCTGTAGTCATGTAAATACCTAATGTGCAGGCTCCTTATTTTTGTTAATGTTAATCAAATACATTGATTTTGTCATGGCCAAGAATGGTTAAATGGTATGTTTTAGAATTGGAGAAGTTCTAGGACATTATGAGACTCAAAGATTATACAAAACAATGTTGATTTACATGATTTTATTTATATGTGAACAAGTTTATTGCAGCGAGTTCCAGAGGGCATTGCAGGTGTGTAACCTTCAGCAAATCCATGTAGCTGCACATGTATGGTTTTCAAAGAGTTTTTTTGTTTTTCTTTTTTTATGGCTGATTTGAAAGGGAACATTTTTATAGTTTTGTATATTGCCCAGAATTGTCTCCTTTCTACTTTTTTGCTAGTTTTAAAGCAGGTGGAGTCATTTTATTTTGTTTGGGTTTGGTTCAAACAAGCATTGGAGGTTGTTGGCTTCTTTGGTAGCCCTTTCTTAAAGTACAGAACACATAAGAAAACCCAGACATCACTTTATTCACTCCTGTACTCAGTTTGCAGATTGCTATAAATGTCTCATAGTTGTGTAGTTGTGAGTTAGATAGCCCATTGTTCAGGTACTTTGAGATGGAGAGGTGGCTTTGCATGTTTTTATAAATGTATGCAGCAGGAGATGAAACAGTTTAGGTTCCTATTTGCCACTTAGCGTGAAAGTTTGCTGATAAACTTTTGGATTGGGATATATATATACAGGCAAATACTAAAGTTTTTTGGATATATAAGTGCCGCTGAAAGGGCAACAGCAAGCCAACCCTAAAAGAAGGACTTATTTTACGCAGACCATTTCTCTCTCCTTATTCTTCCTGATTTTTTTTCATCAGTCCTGCATTTTGCTAGTGCCCTTACTACTGGTACTGTACAGTAACGAGGCAGTACCTGCAGCCCATTCAAGCTGCACTGGTAGTCTAGATCCTCCAGTATGGCACATCCCTATTTGCCATTGTAGGAAGGTTTTCTGTGTCTCCCAACAGTCTTAGGGATGCGGGGGAAATGTGATTTACACAGGGAGAGCTGGACAAGGCTGTAGAAAGAAAACAAACTAGCAGCAAAACTGATATCTGCTTCTTTGTGTCAGGACCAACAAGAGAAGGAATGCCAAAGCCAAACAAAATAAATTCCAGCAGGGTTCTCCTGTTTCTGACCAAACTGTTTCCATAAGGGTGGCATGTGGACACTAAGTATTGTAATGGGACCTGTGATCACAACCTAATTCAATTGACATAGGCACCCTCGTTCTCTTCACAGATGAGGACAGGGTTTTTTCATAGGAAACATGCCCAGACATTATTAGGATTGTATACGGGCATGTAGGGGCTATGCAAACTACTGAACCACATTATTGTTATGATAAAATTCATGCAAGTTAAAAAACTCTGTTTGTTTTTCTTTTAATTTTTGGTGCAGTTTTGTATCCAGTGCTCCTTGGGACAAAAAAAAATATATATAACATATATATATATATATATATATATATATATATATATATATATATATATATATAGCAAATAAATAAATATGTAATGCCAAATTCAGAGGGTATTTGGTGGCATCATTTACCTCAATTTTCTCTGGAAAAGGTATTAAAGGGCCTGAATTGGGGCCCTTGCATAAAGGTGTCGCTGCAGAATTTATTTGGGATCCGGGCCCGGAGTGTTCTGGAAGGGATGGGTGGGCCTGGCACTCAATCCCTCTTCCAAGCTAGAAATTGAGGGTGGGTCTGGAGAACCTAGCCGATTATAAAAGGGCATCTGTCTTTGAGACGTTGCAGTCCAGGAGCCTCAGGTACATAGGCTGTGTGTAGCTTGTATGCTGGGAGAGCCCAGGAGGTCTCCCCATATTTAGGTCTGCGGGACGAACAGCTCTGAGGTATGTCAGAAAGATTTTATAGATTTTTTTCCTGTTTTGTGTTGATGATTTTTGCTAATTAAAGTGGTCAGAGGACCCTAAAATAGAGGCTGAAATACCTCTTTGGATGCTGTTGTCCATCAGCCCCTTGACCACATCTTTTAGTTTCCTTAACTTTTCTGCTTGGCTCACTCACATTTTATCCTGTGATTTACTCTAATCCTTGCTCGCCTAAATTTTTCAAAAAAATCCTAACGACCCTTAGTCAGCTCTCTATCACAGACTCCTTTGGTCTAAAGCAGAATGCAAATAGTCCCATACATCCAGCTGTCTATAGGCTTTGCACCCTCAGCTATTACAGTTCAGCATTTCCCTGTTTCTGACCACCACCTATTTACCATCAATTTTTCAACATCTTGTTCCTCCCTGCCAAGACAATGATGATGGCAGCGACAAATTCATACTCCAACCCAATCCCTGCAGTCAAAATCCCTTGCTTCACTCACACTCTCTAATCTTGCATTTCTGGACCACGCCGTCTCCCAATATGACTGTACTCTAACTCTGAATTAGGTTTCCCCTGCCACCCTCTGCACTCCTCACTTCATAAAAGACAGCCGTAATAAAAATATGTAAATATGAAATTTCCAACCCTTATGTTTCCAAAGGATCTCTGTTGTGCATCCAGCATATTGCTTGCTTACCTTAGGAAGCTTGCTATGGATTTTATCTTCAAGATACTTAAGTATCCTATGAGGCATATTAATTATCTTGCTGGCATTTTTTTTCAGTAACTACTGACAAGAGTAAAGATAAAATGTTCAAAAGCATGAGTAATAAAAACATCTTTTTTAAAACCAAAATACTTCTCTGCCATTAAAATTGGATAATCCAGAAACAGGAAACAGCATGTGCAACCATCTATAGCAGTGAGCAAAATATTTAAATGAACAGAAGTTTTGCATTAGGCATAACATCATGCATAATCAGTAGTTTCACCAGTACACAGCCTAATATGGAAATAGAATAAAAGCTGAAAATGTTTTATTTCACATCACTTTTTATAAAAAGCAGGGAATGTAGCAATTGTTATTGTAAATAGATTTTCAAATGCCTGGCCATGTATTTGTTGGTCCCAGTAAAGTCTCCACAGCTGCATGTAGGTGGACTTGCTAACTGTTTCAGTGTTTTCTTTATTTCTATTCATTTAAACATGACTTTTAATGCAACTAAAAACAGATATGCAAGGTTATAGTGGTATAAAATAATTCTAGAAATTGCAAATGTTTTTTTTTTCTCAAGCACATTACAATATCATGTTCTTAAAATTGTTCTTGTCATTTTTGATCTTCAGCAGCTCTAGTTGTTAACTCCAGATGGCTACTGTCATCACAAATATGGGGAGCACTCCTGCAGCAATTAATGTTTCCAGACGAGACACAGCAATGCGCAAAACAAGAAGGTGTTGATTATATAAAAGCATACAACTAGACTTAATGCTCACAGCTCATTTGTGTTGGATTGTATATTCATTTACAAGGAATTTGGAGGTCTGGAAGGTAATGAGATATTAAAGAGCTAATCATTTATGTAGTGGCCTTCAACTGGTAAGGCATGACAGAATCTTGAGGGAGGAAATCTTTATTGCTTGAGTTCATTAGCTAAAACCAGACTCTGTAATTTTTGGGATAAAAAGTCATTTATTTAAAACTGCATCTATGGTATAAAAATGTAAAACCAAGTCATAAAATGTGATTTTGTAACTTTACTTCTACAAAGTTGCGTTCATTAGATCTAATAACTGAAAAAGCACTAATTGAGCTTCAAATAATGTTAGACTTGTTTGCTCAGTGGCTTATGGTAATTAAATATATAAGTGGTTTCAAAATTGTAGGTTAGGTTATTGACAACATCATGTAAAGCCACACTGTCACGTCATGGCACCTAACTCTTAACCTTAGGTGCCAAACTTAGCATTCTAGATCTATACTAAGGGTCCCAAAGTGTGCCAAGAAAATATCTCCAACACTATTTCAGCAGCAGCCCAAAGCCAGCCTGAACTTCTGATAAACTGAGAAGGAAGTTCCATACTCATATGTTGATGCCAAATTCTGCCCATACCATATGATGTGGGAGCATAAATTAAGACAGACCAGGCATTATTTTTGCAGTCCTTTCTGGTTTGTCTTAATGAGCCCATATGAATTGCAAGCTCTTGTGTCTGTTCTTAGCTGACGATATTGGCATTGTGGTCTCCTGCTTCTATAGCCCATTTGTTTCAAGAATCAACCTCAGTTGTAATGAGTAACTGTTTCCTTCCTGTCTGTTGTAACTACTCTGGCCACTCTCCTCTGACATCAAAAAGGTATTTTCACCCATAGAACTGCTAGTCACTGGACTTTTTACCTTTATTTCTGATTATTCTTTGTAAACCCTGCAGATAGTTATGTGTGAAATATCACACAGATCAGCAGTTTCTAAAGTCCTCAAGACCAGCTCACCTGGTATCATATATCTGTCACATGTAAAATCTCCTACCGTAAATCACCTTACTTCCCCATTCTGATGTTCAATTTAAATCGTCTTGACAATGTGTACATGTCTGACTGCATTCCCTGTCATGTGATTGGCTGATTAGATATTTGCATTAACAAACAGTTAAATGGGTATACCTAATAAACTGTCTAGTTAATGTATTTAGGATAGCAGGCCAATGTTTTTGCACTATGTCAACCGTAAAACAGCAGAACTTAATACAACACTTCTGGTATGATGGATTAAGGAACAGAAGGGATGTTCAGCATTCTATCATACATTGTTTTCCTACTCATTTTTGCATTATGTATGCATTATTTTAAAAATAATTTTGGAAATAAATGTTAAGGATAAAGGTCAGTAGTTGTTGCATAAGCACAAGTTGTAAGGTGATCAATCATCAGGGCCACTAAGCAAGAGCATCCACTCACCATGACTGCTAACTGTATACTATATGTAACCGATTACTATGTTTTTTTTTTCTTGTCTACACTTATACCAGTTCCCGTGCATATGGTCCTGTCTGTGGATGGGTTGTGAAGTCATACGATATATAGTTATGGTGCACCATATACCATTAAACTTACTTTGTAATTGATGCTCGATGTTACCTAATTAGCATTTGAAACACTGAATGAGTGAATGAGTGAGCTGAATGTGCACTGTGGTAGAAAAAAAAATGATAAAATATAAAATGATTGTGTGAAAGCCAAAAAGCGTGCTTACACTGTTATTTTATAGGTCACTTTTCTCCATAGATTTGAGCTTAATACGCTCTGAAAAGCCAAGTGTGCTGAAAGCTAATGTTTATTGTTGGTAAACACTGAAAGGTCAAGTCACCCATAGGCCTATATATTTTGGGATCTGCACCTCCTTCTCCCCATATAAAGCCCAATATATAGCCATATAAAATGAATGAAGAATTTTTGACCTTGAGCCCTCCTTTAATTATGTCTATGGGGATGTATTTGGGGTTCTGTTGAAAAATCTCAATGTATTTGCTACAAGATGTTAGATTTTACTGGGTGACTCAGTCGCCAGCATTTGCCCAATATGCATGAATTATGAGATACCAGTGATTTTATTAGCTGTAAGCAGCACAGTTTGACTTGATTTTGTTGCTTTTCTAAATGAAAGAAACCAGGTACATTTTCTTTATTAGCATATTAATGGAATCTAGTTCAAAGTTTTGGGCTTCACACAGTCAATTAGCTTAGCAGTCACTGAGGGATTTAGGAAATCAAGCTTATAAGGTACCACATACATATTTGTGCTTATTTTTCTTGATGACTGCACTGATCAAAAGTTTGCCAGTGTTCTTGGCAGGCCTTTCCAGGTTAACAGGGAGTTATTTATTTGCACGTTGGAGGAAATGAGTTTCACCATCATTGATTTCTAAATATCTCAAGCAATCTTTGTTTTCTTAATGATTGCCTTTTATAGGAAGACCCGCGCATAAAACTCCTGACCCGATACTATATAGACAATAAGCTATTAGCATTTTTTAAGGTAAACCATAAAAATGCAGTTAAGTGGTAAACTCATCTTATGTTTTAGTCATCTTTTGAAACACAAAATTCAGCAGAGAATAATTTTACTTCCAGCCTTCGCTTTAATTTATTAGTTCCTTAATAAACTGCCTACATTCAGGAGTACTCTGGCAATCCACAGTAAAAGGATTAGTAATAGAAAGGTGAGTACCAAAATGGGGTTTGAGTGTGTATCAGTGAATGCTTTGTATACTTCTAATGGAGCCCATATCTGATATTTGGCTGGGTCAGGTAACAAATGTTTGTATTTAACCTAAAAAAATCAACAGATAAGTTTAGCTAAGGCAAATCCATGATCTCAGTGGCACTTTTATTGTGACAAACTTTTATTTATATCAGCAATTGTTTGCCTTGAGCGTAGAGACATATCTTTGCACACTTGTAACTTGAGTTATAAGACATGTCTCTGTACACTAGTGCTGGGGGAATTATCTGTTTGGCTTGGAATTGTTTCTTAACTTATGACCTTTGCACACACATCTTTCATCAGCAAGAAACAATCAGATGTCCTACAGTGTGTCTCTGGTTTTGTGTATAATACTGTGGGTGGTAAATTTATACAAAAACGTATGAATAATCCTTTTGTTCTGAACCAAATAATGTTTTTTGATCATTTTTTGCCAAGCAATGCAACTTTCAAATGCTTTTTCCTTCAACCAAAACTCCCAGCTGGTAATTAGGCCATGTACAACTATTCCACAAGCAGTGGATACATACTGAAATATATTTGTACTTTTAGTTAAAAACAACAGACAATCAGACAAAATGTGCAGCCTGGGCTTTCAATTTCTAATCTCATATTTTTGTTCAGTCTGGCATCTGTGAATATCGCTGACTCATAATCTATGCAATGGGGTTGCTTTACTAAATGAATATAGGCTGCTCACTTAGCAAAGTAAATTAACCCCTTTCATGTGAAGTTTGTAAATTAAATGGGTTGAAGCATTGCAGACCTGAACCATCCAATCGTGTATGCAAACATCATCGTTTCTTTCATTTCCTTGTACATGAGTTATTCTTATTATTATTATGAGTTATGAGTTATATTCTCTGGAAAATACATTTGCTACATACACTAAGTTATGTACAAAATTTTCCAATTATCCAACAATTTTACCTTGTGACTACCTTTTAAATTGTAGCAGTTTTAGGACTTTGCCCCCTAACAAGTGGCACGAGATTACCTGGGGCATGGAGTCTAAGTAAGGTCTGGGCTGGTAACCCTAATGGTCACCGGGCTACTTTGCTGCAGGACCATCAGCATGTCGCTGCCCCCAGCCTATCCCCACTAGGGACAAACATGATCAGATAGCTTCACTGTAGGAACAGCTGGCTAGCGAAGCTAAAGGACAAGCTGGATCTCGGTATAAAGTATAGATCAAGGTCCAAGCTGGAGGCTGGCAAGAACTGAGGTCAAGATGGCCCCAGGTCAGGGCAGGCAGCAGACAATAATCAGGGTCAGGACAATCTGATATCAGGGCAAATGGAAAACAATGTCCAAGAAGTCTATCAAAGTAACGTCTGGTCTGGGCCGGTAACCCTAGTGGTCAGTGAGCTGCTTTGCTACAGGGAGATCAGCAGGTCACCCTTTCCCCCAGGCTCTCCCCAGTAGAAATAAACATTATCAGATAGCTTCAGTGTAGGGACAGCCGGCTAGCAAGTACAGGACAAGCTGGGTCCCAATAACACCTGGTAAGTTGTGCGTAGCAAGTCAACGATCCAACAACCTGCACCTGGACATACTCTATACTACATATATTGAAGCTGAGCACAGTGTGCAGGGGAAGCATGGATGGGCAGAGGACAACTGGCTAGAGGGAGGCAGGGGATGCTGAAAGTTGATGAACAAAAAAAAGTACAAATATTTACTTGATCTTGATCTTCACAGTTGCACATCTCAGTGGGCACACTGCAGGCAAATACACAAACAGAACAGTAACAGACAATATTTTTGCAATACATCTGTCCATGGGGCCAGGGGTGTAGTGTTGTTAAGTTTAGCTGCAATGCCCAAAACATTAAAAACAATACAAGAAAAAGGTTCACTAAAAGTAATTTTAGTAGTAAGTGCTCTACACTAAAGCACACTCTGCACTTATTTTTCCTTATGAAAAAAAACACCTAAATGCTGATCACTTAATGCTTTACTTGATTTTTAACACTTAATCTCACAAACCCTAACCCCTAAAGTAAGCCCTTTACATTCACTCTTCCTTTCCCCTTCAGCATTTAATTATATTTTTCTGCTAAATATGTGCAAGTCCTGCAAAGACACTTAGCACTAAAAGAAACTGAGGGCTTTGGGAACAACTTTAACCCACAGTGTAGAAAAACATTGCTACTGTGACCATGGCCCTATGGCTTGCAAGGGTTAGCTGAAATCACAATACAAGAATGTAATTTACGCGTATTGAATCAATAGTAATATGCTGGATTTGTGTATTATTTAGGTTTGGTTAATACTGCATTAAACTCTGAACATTTTAGATATATTTCTGACCTGTTGTGACTGTTACTGGTTGTAACTGACTTGTGTATATCAAATGTAAAATATTTCCCATTAAGTTACTATATCTTTTAATACTATTTTGTTTTGTTCTGTTTTAGATTTGGACTGTAAAGAAAATATAGAAACCACGAAAATGTTATATTGAAACCATACAACACACTATACTTATCCATATGTTAACTGATTTCATACTAACATGAGTGGATACACTGAGTGAATTTATGCCACATGGACATGTGCTGTGTAGGGCTTTGTAACACTCAATTCCTCATATAACCCTGGGTAATTGGGAAGGTGGAGTACTTGCCTGTTAGCTCAGAAAATGAGCACAGAATCCTGTATATTTTGGTGGATACCGTGATTCAAGGCTGGAAATATCCATTTGGCTGCCGAAGTTTCTTTCTAGAATTATTCCCTCATGAATTTTTTCATTTGGTAGCATTCGTTTTACAAATCATATGTGTGAGGCAGTCTTTATTTCATAAATAAATACCATATGGTGTTCATATTAGTTTCTGGAAAAAAATAGTATTTGTGGATAAGATCGAATGGGACAGTAAAACATGTTACTGCAATGGAAATTTACCTGAGGTTAAAATAAGGGAATTTAAACTCCAGGCTTTGTAACTAATAGGATGCAACCTGTGTACAGTCAGACTCAGGTCTCGGAATATAGTCGGGGATATGTATGCAGAAAAGTTAATAAACTCTTCCTTCTGTTTTTTATTAATAAAATGTTCTTGGGGTTATATTGCTATGGTTATAGTGATGCAAAAACCACAATTGCATTATTAAGTAAACAATACAACATTGATTTTTTTTTTTTAAGATGTGTGGTTTACTAGTATAACAATATTGTCTCCCGCTATTCACAGGCTTTCAATCTGATTCAAAAACAGAAAGTTATTAATGAGCTCTGGTGCCATTTTGCTTATAGAATTCAAGTGTAGACCACAATTAAATTGCTATTTAATATGATAGAACTGGTTATTTAAAGAAAACATTTTCCGTGTTTGTTAGAGTCTGGTTCCAGAAAGTTTGCCATCCCATATAAAGGCTAGAAGAAGAAGAAAAATGCTATTTTGGTAAAATATTGGGTAGTGTTTGGATCGCATCGCGAATCTGGGCCATTTTACAAAAAATGTCAAGGGTTTGCCAATGACAGAGGTCTTAAAGTATTTTAGTAAGAAAAGATCCCTATTTATTGTACAGTGCTGCGTAATATGACCTATATAAATCCTGTTTATTATTATTATTATTATTATTAATAATAATAATAATAATAATAATAATGTGAAGGTGGCATGGTCATGGGCCCAGTGAAAAATGTATTTTTTCTGTGTAGTTTATATTCAAACACATTAGGTCCCCATGTTATTAAAAAAAAAATCAGAAAGGTGTACAACCTGTGTTTAATAGAAAAAGTAACAGATTATCAACAGTTTTTAAAGGGTTTCACTTTTCCTCTTTGACTGATTCATGTACTATTTAAAGCATACGTATAAACCAATTATTTGGAGGAACTCTTTATAAAAACTATTTAGTACCCTGGTGTCTTACTCCTTCCCAACTGGCACGGCGGCCCTTAGACACTAGCTGTGAGTAGTTGGAGTGGGAACATTGATTTGTAAAAGAGTGTGATGGTAGTGATTTTCAGCAGTCTGAATTACTAGATTACTAGAAGGGAGTAAAAATAAATGATAAATTATTAATGGTAAATAATACTACTACTAAATATAATTTGTCTCCCACAGACCACATCTGTATGTCCAAAGCTCCTAATGAATAATATGTATGGCCCTTTTGTGATGTCAGAGGCTGTAGTTATGTTTTCCTGCACAACATATGTTGTAATGATAAAAATACTGCAGGTACTGTTAACCACTAGGCTAAATCCACTCTGGCCTTTGCGGCACCAGTTCCCAGGTGAAAATCTCAGCCAGGACACTTTCTGCCTGGAGTTTCCAGGTTCTCCACGTGTTTACCTGGGTTTCCTCTGGATATTCTGCTTTCTTCCCACATCTCCCAAAAAATAAATAAATAATACATGTGGTTAAGTTAATTGGCTCCCCAGTTGACCTTGAAGTGTGATTAAATAAGAGTAAGTATAGAAAATTGCCATTTTTAATATAATGGTAGGTTCCAAATTTCCCTTTATATAAAATAAGGCAGGTAATGGCATTCAGTAGACAAAAAACAACCCCCCAATAATTTATTAATCTCATTTGGGCCTAATGTTTCATCTCCGATTAAACTTTGATAGTTTGGTATGGACATTACTGCAAAATGAGACGGACTGGTTTACAAAAAGCTGTGCAGGGAAACATACTGTATTGTAGACTGCATTATAAAAATAAATACATTTGCACTTGAACATTGATTATAAATCCATTAATCAGGTTGTGTTTATGATCAGTCAAGTATACCCTATATCAAGCCTTGTAAAGAGGATCTCCAGTATTGTTGGGTTTTCCAGCAACTTCCATAGCTTCTGTGTTCTAATGCTGGCTCTGTAAGGAGAATTATGAATTGGAAAAAAAAACTTTTGCAAAAAATCTAAAGAATTTTTAGTACCTTTACCTGATACTCCTGGAAATCTAACAGGATACTTAAAAAGTGAGCTTATACTATCTAAAAACCCACTCGGGGGGAATGCTGTGTTTGTCCCCCCCTTCTTTTCTCCATTCTTGCCACTACCAATGCACAAGTGTGTGAAAATCTCTAAAGAGCATATAAGTAATACGCTGTATTTCAATTTACTTGGGAAAAACCTAAGTTTGTACATTTCTTTATTCATCCAATAAATCATTGTATTTTAATGCAAAAACAAACACTTTCTTAAACCTTACCCTAACCTGAAATTACCTGAACTTACTTGATCTAAACATTTTGGGCTTGGCCTAGATGATCATTAGATAAATCAGTAGGGCTATACCACTATCTCTAACCCAAACTTTTGGTAAAGAAGTATTTACTGCAATTTTGTGCTTTTGTCTAGTTCATATTTTAATTTTAGCTTAGATTCATATTTTGATTACTTTTATGAGTGAAAGCTGCAAATGTTAAATGTTCATGATAATTACTTATTAAGCATTCTGTTATACTGTAAAGCCGTTATAAACTTCTACAATTAAATTAAGAAAAATTATGAATATTATACTTTTGGCCAGTGTAGATTGAAAATGTGTACTTTATAAATGGTATACTTTACAAGTGAAATCATCTGTTTGATTGCATATACTATTTATATTCCTGCAAGCGTTTCAAAATTTGTGAGGTGGAGGACTACGCAGATCTCCTGCTAATGGGCAGCAATTGGAATGGCCAAAGGCCAAAATGCTGCTCTCGCTGAGCTTCTGCTCCAGGCACTATGTAATATACAGTAAAATGGAAACAGTGAACCAGTACAGTCATTTAACAGAATTAAGAAACACAGGATTTGCTTACAAGGATTATATTTCATGAAAAGTCTGTGCAGCTGTTTTATTTTAAAAGTACGTCATGGTTAATGTATTGGTAAAATAGTAAAACCATATTCTGTATAAATGTTACATGAAGTCAGACTTATTTGGACTTACACTTAATACTTACACACGTGCAATGGTTCTCAGAGCCGATATCGGACGAGAATCTGGCGTGGGTACAGCGCTCGTCGTCCATCGTCCAAGCGACCGTCCTGGCGGATCTACGGACGTTGGAAGATGAACGATCTTAATGAAAGTGACGGGGGCAAAGCACAGTTGGGTACTGCTCTGTCGTTCTCCTCCTCCCCTATCCCTGTTCATGCATCGTGCAGTCGTTAGTCGTTGGAAATGATCATTATTTATTGCACGTGTGTACATAGTCTTATACCTGCAAATAAAAGCTATTTCACAATATCTGCTAGATAAATGTAAACCTCAAAATGACCAGATACCAGTGACTAGCATTTTGCTCAGATACAAGAGGCATTTACTTTTCATTTCATTGCTCTCTACCTTTAATCACACCATTTTTACTGACAGCACTTAAGAACCAGGGAAAGTAAAGAAAGCTAAGCAAAAACAAAATTCTAAATCTTTATAGGAAAAATGAAAAATGATAATCTTCTTTTTATTAAAGTCTGGCTTGGTGATCCCAGTAGAAAGACAATGTAGGCTGGATCAACAGAAACTTGCAATTACCTTAGCTTGTTAAGGGGGCATTGTCTTTTTTATTTATTAATAATTAATTTTAGGTTAATTTACATGTAGTTAATAGAAGGGAGAAAAAAGAAATCTATTTTATTTACTGTTTTACAAAAATTTTAATTATTCTAAAATAGTAGTGATGCTGGATTTTCAAGATAGTAATTCTGCATGTTCAAGAACTAATAGCACATGGGACCACCTCCAGTAGTCACATAGACCTGTGACCCAAGTGATGTTAGCCAGCAAGCACTTCCTCGCCTCTTGAACTGCTAGCAGGTGACAGAGAGATTTTATGGTAGAAGAGGCCTTAATGGCTCTATTTATAATACAGGGAATCTAGCATTCCCTCAAACATACCCTGATGGGAATCAGTTATTGCCATTAAAACACATGGATCTGGAAGATTCCTTCAAGGGAATATTTGAGTGGATGTCAGATACTTTATTTTTTCTTCTACCATAAATACTTATTTTCTAGCATTGTTCTACAAGTTTGTTACCCTTTTATTCAGGATAAAAAAGAAGTAATTAGCTGAAAATTAAACACAGGTAATTCTTATAGCTTACATCCTTTGCTAACAACTTAATTATAAATGGAATGGAGAAGTGGAAATTCATTATAAATTCCGCCTAATAAATCATAGGATCTCAGTCTTATTCCACTTTTATAGAGACTAACAAGTTGTTGTAGTCGTGTCCTAACAAGCTGTGGTTGCTATTTTGGCAAATGTGGCTGAAGCATAATAGCTAAAGTTTTGTATGCTTTGGCTAATGTCCTTATAACAGTCTTTTCTGTTTTCAGACTTTTTCTTTTTACTAAATAGGGATTTGCAATGAAAATTCAATTTCTGTCCATGCACTAAAAGCAGGAAGATCTGCAAATTCCATTTTAGTAGACCTTCTAGCTTTATTTGCTATTAAAGTGAAACTTCAGGCACATGGTTTAATATATGGGTAAAATATGTGAGGCCTAATTCACAAAGCAAAAACATCAGGATAAGAAACTGAACCCAATGAGATCTGTAAATTACAGTCATATGGGGAAAAAAAGATCACTATCCTTATGCTAAAGAATTGTGAATTGAGCTTATGTTTATTGGTTTACGTTTTGTTCTGTCATTCATTAAAAATACTGTAAACACCTTTTAGCACTGCAAAGCTTCACTGCTTCCTTTAATGCTTTATTCTTTCTGGGTCATCTTCCTGGTATGGTCAGCCTAGTATTAGATTTGTCATCCAGCGACCAGATATGAGCTAGAGAGGTAACATAGGGTAAACGGGATTGCTAAATCAGGAACTAAATGGGTCACCTGTCTGGCTGTACACTGTAGGAAATGTCAGTAAATCAAAATACTGCACACAATTACAAATCCACTAATTACTAATATTGTTCAGATCAAGGATGGACATACTATTTGTGCAGATTGTGCAGCTGCCGAAAGGGCCCTTCGTAACTTAAATGCCCATTTATTCTAGATATGGGTCAAAAAGCCGCTGGAACCACTGCTACATAAATCTGAACATTGCTCACTTCTATCTGTCTTCGCATGGTGAAATAATAAGTAATTGAATGTTGAGCCCAAAAATTGGTCTTGCCTAGACGCCCTTTAGTGACTCTGTAGGCTTATGATTTGTTTTGCATTACCCAAATTCTAATGCCATTTGCAAATATGATTAAAGAACAAACACAGTTCAAAAATTATGTAAAAACTTGTTTATGACACATTTTTAGTTGTAATCTTCATTTTATTGTACTAGACACGGAGAAGTCAGTATTTCTACTAATTACTTGAAGGAGATAGCAAACTTAATACAATAATTTACAATGAGCATATAACTTTACTTCTACAAATAGTAGCAACTGTAGACAGGCTTTATCTTCACCATAATTCCCATTGGGCTTTGTGGTGCCAATCATTGCCAAGGGTTGAGCATGTTTGGAGGTCAGCCTCTTGTAGCTGAGAAACTCATAGAAATGGATGTCTCCTAATACTGTATTTCAGTCCTTTTATGGAAATATGGATCAATTTTTTTTCTTTGTGTATGGAAACATATTAAGATTTCTACATAGCCCATACAACACATTAGGCTTTCTACCTGTTTTTTTAACTTACTCTTTTGTACACCTTACTACATCTTGCTGCTTTTTGTTTTGCCCATTCTATTTCCAACAAACTTGCCAGTAAAAAAAAAAAAATTTAAGTTAACTGAAATGAGTCCTGATAAACACCATTCTTTTTTATTTTTCATTTCTTGCAGAATTATTAGTCCCTGATGTAAAATTGTTTCTGGCCTGTAAGGGGTGTATGATTATAAGAATATGGGTTTTTAAAGCTATTTACAAGTTTTTAATGTAGAAAAAAATTGAAATTAAACTGCTGGTAAGGTCTGATGAAAATGCACATAAAGGTAAAATTTCAATCAGTAGTAGAAGGAAAGAGAAATCTATCAGTTGATTAAATTTTAACAGCCCATGACTTAAAAAAATCACACAATAAAGGTGTATATTAAATAAAGCTATCTTGTTATTTAAAAGGATCCCAAATTAGGAGAAACACTGGAGTGAGATAAAACAAAAAGCAGCTTAACGCTCTTTAATTAAACTGTGTGACAATGCCAGTTACATAGTGGTTACCCTGCTGAGCCTCAGACTGATTTACTAGAAAGTGCATCTGCCTCCTCTATAAAACCATCTGCAAGGAGCAGACTTTCTGGGATTACGTCAGAATGACATCACCAGTGCTGAGCGCTGATTGGAAAGTCTAATGGAAAACCACATAAATGGCATATTTTATTAGCATGATGTCTGGTTCAAACATGAGTATTGCAGAAATACTACTTTCTCCATTACAGTATCAAACACAAATCGTGATGAGAACAATTTGCCCTTAGTTGTAGCCAGGTTTATATAAGTAGACATCACTTATTCTAGGAAATGCAAGTAGTATGAGAGGCTCAGGTCAATAAGTTAGAAAAGTTATCTTAACATCACCACTATTCTTCTAAAATGTTCAGTTCAGTTTATTATTTTTTAACTTGCCAGCATATTACACAGCACTGAACATTAAATAGGAAATAAACATATTTGTAATTAAATGTATAAATCCTTTTTCCTAGATAAAGGAAATATTCAAATTTATCATCCAAATGTATATAATAAAAAAAATATATATTCACTTTAAATTCTAACAATATTTTTCAGGCCATAAACAGTAGCGATGTACCAAAGGACAAATCAAATAGTACATAAATAGGCAATGAGATGCAATGGGGTTGATTTGCTAAAGACATTTGTGTTGTTTACTTAGCTAATATCTTCCTTCAAGAAAATTTCACCTCCTTTTCACTGACTTCAGACACTAATCTTCTAATTTAATCAAGTGCAAGCAGAAATCATGTGTTTTTTTTTCATTACTTGCCTATATGTAATTGATCATTCTTTGCAAAGTAATTTTTCACTACATTTACTGAGCTAGGTGTAAATTGCCTTACAGAGTGATAATTCACTTTGCTAAGTGAATGGCCTAAATTCATTTACTAAATCAAACCACAATCTATTTTGTGCAATTATAGTCCTGAAGGGGTCCTCATATTGTAGCAGTATATTTCAGGGTTTAGGGATGCTTTCAGTAATTTAGAATAGGGTTCTAAATGGATCTATAAAATGTAAAACCAATTTCAATTCTGTACAGTAGAGTACCTTCGAGGCCATTTTCCTTTGCATTAACTCACCTAACAATGATGAAGAAGCCGTTTCAAATCATTAAAATATGTTCAAATGTTATATTAAAATAATGTACCATGTATAGTCACATCATATTTTTTGTGCAGAAATTACATTCAAAGTTGTAAAAAAAGATATTACTTTACATATTAGTTTTCGCTTTCCACATCCACATGAATACATCCATCATCTATTTCCTTTCTGTATGGATAGCAATATTTTGATTGAAGGTACAGATGGTAACATTTGGTTGGACTGCTGCCAACAATTATCTATCAATGTTTTACAAGTCAGGCAGAGATTAATGTTTAGTACTTTAACGTGTCTCTAATACAAGGGTTCGGGGATGCATTAAATTACCACCCATGGCTTCTTCATTTTTCTCCAGCTACTAATGCATCATATGTATGCAAGAAAGTGAGTGACAGCAGCGCCTTGACATCCTCACTTGTTCTAAAATACTATTGGAAAAAAACCTGGCTGGAATAATGATCATGGTTTTTTTTTCTCTGTGTTGTTAGGGGTGCCTCAGCACAGAGACTGCTTTATGTCTTTTATCCAACATTCATCATCCACAGTCACACTGCAAGCTTTATGTATTATCTATCTGATTCCAAGGAGAATCACTCTTACTTTTCATCTCGTTTTAGAAGAGAGACAGAAAGAAATATAATGTTCTTTTCTGCAAGATCCTCTTTGTCACCCTTGTGAGCCTTAACATAATCCATGTTTTTCAAGAGGTGAGACAGAGATAAATTAATAAAAGTCTCTCTCTTAAAGCTGTACTTGCATGGAAAAAAATGTACATTTTAAAATTTTAATGCACACCGTCTGCTTTTCTGTTGTAAAGATAATGACCCCAAGCTTTTCAGTACTGGCATGTTTTGAGACAGCACCAAACTGATAAGACAATGTATTCTTGTTCCCCGGGTTTGGTTGCAGATCACAATGTCTAAGATATCACTTTTGTAATCTCTGCACTGTGAAGATTTTATAAGTGAGGAAAGTGGAGAGAGCAGCTAGAATTGTTCTTATATATCATGTTGGAAATTTAGTTGGAACAAGAGCTGTGGAGGGATTTAGGTAAAGCTCAGTAGCTTGAATTCGGTTCTTAGGCTGCATACACACGTGCAATAATTATCGTTGGAAAGGATCTTTCACGATCCTTTCCAACGACTAATGACTACACGATGCATGAACGGTGCTGTACATACAGCACTGTTCTGCTCTATAGAGAGGGGAGGGGGAGAACGATGGAGCGGCACCCCACTGCGCTCTCTCTCCCCCTTCACTTCCAATACCATCGTTCGCCATCCATCGTCTGTGGATCCGCCAGCACGGTCTTTCGGAAGACCATAGAGCAGAACGGTGCTGTATGTACAGTACTCATTCATGCATTGTGCAGTTGTTAGTCATTGGAAAGGATCGGGAAAGATCCTTTCCAACCACAAATATTGCTTGTCTGTACAAACCCTTAGATGGGATGGAAGTCAGTGCGGACAAAGAGGGGCAGCAGTTTTGAAGTTGTGGAAAGGATAGATATTTGTGGCTGCAGCATTCATGATAGATCTAATGTTAGTGAAAAAGAGAGAGATGAAAATAATAGTTATAACAACGTGAAGATATTTAAATAGCAACACTATTGTGAATGGAGATGTGGAGCTTTAGAACGGGCCCATTTGTAATCACTCATTGAATGTCACAGTCCATGGCTATTTAATAAGATTTTTTTTAGACAATCATCTAGTAATAGCATTGCCTTTAATGAATGTTCTCGTACAAATTTAACCCCATATACATTTTTTTTTAAGAAGTACCCAAAATTGAAAAACAAAAACTGGACACAAGTTGTGGCAGCCCAAAAAAGCCCCTGTGTGCTTGAAACCATGTTGGCAAATATTGGTTTTAGAGGTCGCTGTACTGTGCTGGGCTGTGGTCCTAAGTTGACAATACAATAAAGCATGGGCAATAAGCCATTGTGATGGCATTTATTTTTAATGGCACCCAAATGCAACAGATGTGCAAAAAAAAAAAAAAATCCAGGTACATTTTTTTCATGTTCTACAACGCTATTCATAATATATAATCTGTCTGCACCTTAGTTTACAAAAATGTGTTACAACAGTTTAATGCACAGTGTGAATCCTGATTTATTGTTGTAAAAATTAAAATGTGCTACTGCTTCTATAACACTGCAGGAGCTGTAATCTTTTTTGCAGGTGTCCCAGGTCATGAAAAGTACTTTAACATAGTTTGTTAGCACACCAACACTGCATTCTCCCATGGTGTTGTATCACAGATACAAAATCTTAACATAATAAAAGGGTAACTGAAATGTCCTACAGTTTTAATAATGTGCAGTAATATTTATTTCTGGCTTTTAGTACGATAATATATTGTATTTATGAAATTAAGGTATATTTTTAAAATGTATGTTATTTCAAACATTACCAGTACTACACTTGTGTGATAATTACCTAAAATACACTATACACAGCCAATAGAATATAATAAATTAATACAAAACCTGATACCCACACTTTATCCAAAGGCAAAAAGCCCTTATAAAGCAAGGTTAAATCTGCTCCAACAGGGAAATGTATTCTTCCTGCCCCCCTAAGGCAGGTGAGAGAACATACAATCCTGATCAACATACTAGAATAAATATATATTAAATCAATTAATCTGTTAGACTTAGCGTTTTCTATTTCAGTTTTCTGTTGCAGAACAACTTTTATTTAGGGCAAAATTCAGTTTAATGATTAGAGAAAAAAAGGTCTACTAAAGCAAGCTCACACTGAAATTGTAAGTACAAAAGCACAGCAAAAAACAGCAGATGTGTTTAGTCAAACTCATGGTTTACATCGATTTGGACAGAACAAGCTAAGTTTTGTGTTTATAATTTAGCAGCAACATGCAACTTTGGCTGCACCATAAGTGCTAAAATTGGATTGGCTGTTCTTTAAGTTTCCTCATTAGGTTTTGTTAAAAAAAAATGATGTTCATTGTAGTGTTTCTGCTGATGTAATTCAGCCATAATTGATGAGGGGTGCACTAACAATGGAGCTCGCTCTGGTATGGTAGGCACAAGAAAGATATATGGCTGTTTTGTTCCATAGGACTTAGCATTACAAAAGACAGAGAGCTTCATTAGTTTGAGACTGAGCACTTTTTCACTCTTCGTATTCTTTGTTTCAGTGGAATCCCACCTGGCCATTATCTTGAGAAGGACACAATGGGTAAATAGTGCACCCTGTGCTGTTATCTCTGTGTTTGGGCTTTCATCCACACTGTCCAGACTGGTGACAAATAACTGTCCTCATCATAGAACATTGTTGTGCAATTACAAGGCAATCATTTAGGTAAATATGCTTTCCAGGCAATAATGGCCTATGCATTTTTAAGTAGTCTTCCTTCAAAAATTATTGTTGTCCTTCTTGTTTATACATTTAGACTGACTTTTATAGCAAGTGACTGTTACTACATAATTGTTATAATAAAAAAAATCTGTGCAAAATGAATAGATTATTCTTTTTTCTATGGTCTGCAACTATTGGCTAGATTGATCTGCTAACCTAAATCTTAAATGTCAAAGTAGGGGTCTGCTATGTTCAACTGACTTAAGCCTCATACGGACATCCGATGAACATCAGAGGATTGTTGCTGGATCATTTCCTGCGACAACTTAATAAACGAACTCTGTACACACGGCCATTCTATTCTATGGAGAGGGGCTAACATAAATAGGTAGGGAACGCTCCATACCATCCAGCAGCCAATGGGACCACCCTCTATTACAGATCTGCTTGTTATTACAGTAAGCTCCCTGAGTTTTGTTGCACTACAGGACCTCACCATAGTGGCATTGACTGCCAAATGATGCCTCTACAACAGACAATTATACCTGCATTAAAATAGGACTTCTGTTTTATAAATTGGAGGTCTTCCCAGGCTTCGGTTTGGCTTTGTATTTTGTGATCATGTGACACAACAGAGCTAAATGAAAGAATAAGTACTAAAGCCAAACAAGAACGGTACTACAAATTTAGGCAAAATATAGTAAAGACTAAAAAGTAGCAAAAAGAAAGAGGTTTGAGACTCAGAAATAAGTGCTAAATGTAAATTATGTATTTGTACATTATTGATCCGTACATAATTATTTAGTACAATTGTATATAGTGTATCCCAACCCTTGTTCAGTCACAAGGTTGGGATAACCATCCTAGACATCCTAGACAGTGTTCTAGCACCATACAGTAATCATAAGTACAAAGGGTGGGACCTATTTAGGTCATGTGGGCCCCAACGTGTTTGGCCAGATTATGGCTTCTTCATGGGTTTGTTGTTGAAAAGGCTGTATGGTCTCTATATAGTTCAAAGAATATAGGAAAACACATACAATTTAAACAATATAGTGTCAAATCAATTCTTCACATAAGGTTCAATATATCTATAGAGGGAAATTCAAAAAAGCTTTCTAAGAAGTTCAAGAAAACAGAAAAATTAGTCAGGTATACCTGGAAGCTATGCCTACATTAGTCAGGGTCCAAACAAACACAGCCTCCCTGGCTGCACTGCAGTTGACATTCATATCAGCGTCCAGTTACTTATATATCTCATCTCTAAAACCAGCGGTCCCCAACCTTTTTGGCCCCAGGGACCGGTTTCACGGAAGGAAATTTCTCTGAGGACCGGGGGGGGGGGTGCACAGAGAGAAAAGAGAAGACATACTCTGGCGTCTTCTCTTTTCTCTCTGTGCACCTCTGCTGCTTCAAAGCGATCACATGACATCTGACAGCCAATCGAGCTGCATGTCATGTGCTCGCATTGCTTGTACACAGACTACTGTGTACATTTACCGGCATCTCATACAAACACCGCTGCGGACCACTTCCGGTCCGCGGATGGTGGTTGGGTGCCGCTTCGTTTTCAATAATGGATCATGTACTCGCGGCCCACTGAAAACACCGCGGCGGACCAGTAGTGGGCCGCGGCCCGGTGGTTGGGGACCGCTGTCTTAAACTAAATTGACTCATTCCTAGTACAATATGTACTTTACTCATACTTACTCGGACCACAAAGTTTTTACATTTCCTTATCTAGATGGGGACTATCACTGTATATAACAGCCCTACTCCTCTGATTTGTTTTAAGGCACAACTTGGAACCAAAACGCAGTTCCTCTTTGCTCCACTGGGATATGCTCTATTTAAGTCCTGCTATTGAAAGCAAAATTTATATGCACCTTGAAGCGGTAGGTACCACACATAGAAACGTAATCAGTATAATATATCACTTCAATACTCAAGCACCATCAGGATTTTCTTTTCCCCAGCCAGAGAGCACTAGAGGTGATGAATGGGGAGCCTTGTCCTCATTTAACCTCTAGTGCCCAGCGATCGCACATTGACAGGAGAATTTCTACGGCTGTGCTCATGAATGAATTCAGCCGTGTGAATCATCACAGTATGATTCCCATGGCTGCATTCATTCATGAGCACAGCCGCGGTACTCCTCCTGTCAGTGGGAGTCCCGTGGCTGTGCTCATCAATGAATGCAGCCGTGGAAATCATACTGTAATTTCCTTGAACTTCCGATTGGTCCGCAAAATCAGTTCGCCGAAATTTCGTGTACCCATCGGAAGTTCGAGGAAATTTTCGCGACAATGGCAGAGGCCTTCCCACTCATCCCTACTGCACATTACATTCTCCTGACCAATGTACTCTATTACCTGTACTGCACATTACATTCTCCTGACCAATGTACTCTATTACCTGTACTGCACATACTCCTGACCAATGTACTCTATAAGCTGTACTAAACATTACATACTCCTGACCACTGTACTCCATAAGCTGTACTGTACGACACATACACCTGACCATTGTACTCCACAAGCTGTACTGTACTTTGCAGCCTACTGACCACTGTACTCCATAAGCTGTACTGTACATTGCATTCTACTGACCATTGTACTCCATAAGCTATACTGTACATTGCATTCTACTGACCACTGTACTCCATAAGCTGTACTGTAAATTGCATTCTACTGACCACTGTACTTTATAAGCTGTACTGTACATTACATACTCCTGATAGCGCCAACATATTACGCAGCGCTGTACATTAAATAGGGATTGCAAATGACAGACTAATACAGACAGTGATACAGGAGGAGAGGACCCTGCCCCCAAAGAGCTTACAATCTAGTTACATAGATTCTTGTGTTTTACAATTTTTTTTTTTAAATTTAAGGTTTTATACAGATATTTTACAGAGATTAGTTTTTAACCTTGTAAACTGCCTATACATAAATTGTTTTTCAGATATTGACCAAAAGGTATAATTCTTCTTTAAATACAAAATTCTACAACTTGAAAAATGGATATAAAATAGGTAACTTATGCCCACAAAATTTGGACAATCCTTGAACTCGTTCTACATTTGATCAGAGGTAGTATAGTCTGAGAAACAGCTTAGAAACCTCATCTGCAGTTCTTAAATTCTTAATCCTCCCCACTGGTCACCTGAGACACCAGTGATTTACAGTTGGCTCATGAACAAGAAGTCACAGCATAAAAGTGTTCATTACACAGGCTCTTGTGGTCATATAGTACATCATAAAACTCAAAATAGGTGCAAAAGGAAATTTGTTGGGATTTTGTGATATAATACCCTGTCAGGTACTGTAATCCTATACTTTCATCAGTGGAGGCAAAGCATGATGGAATTAGATTTTGTGTAAATGACTGCAGTTTGGCTGGATGTCCACCTCTGTACAAATGTTACAGCTAGTGATAGATGAATACAGAATAAAACAAGTATTTGTTAGTCTTAAACCTCAGTCGTAAGGCTTTTGATGCATTTTAAATTTTAATAAAGTTTCTATTCAATGGAATGAGCTAAAATGTCTCATACTTTTACTTTTTTCCATTTCTTTATATGGTATTGAAAGTTGAAAGTTTTTGTATACCATTTTGCAATGTTATATAATCTTATATGTGACCAAAAGTTTTTGGCCCACATTTAATAAAAATCATCATTTAAAGGGCCAGTATACGCAAAAGTAGCCTGGGTAGTCAAGATATCCCAACCACCCTTCCAAACCATTTCCTGTTTATTTTGGGTGTTTTGGGTGTCTGTCCACCTTTACAGACATTTATTGGGGGAAAAGAACTATTCATGTCTGCCCTAGTGTGTGCCTATAACCTAAACTAACTTAAAAAACCTTTCCCATCTTCCTAAATGTTTACATCCTCTGGGCTAAAGTCTTCTTCAGAGATAGTCATGCTTGTACAGTGAGCTTCATAATGTTTGAATGTCTCTTGTCTTCAAACACAACTTCATACAAGTAGGTTTAGGAGGCAGATTTTTTCCTGGAGAAGCCTGTGGTAGTCTAATTAAAATAAACAAGAACCTAGGTGGGATCCCTATACTAAGTTGATGGACTACTGTAGTTTTTATTTATATTAAAAATTTTTTTGACTTCAATCTTTACCAAAGACTAAGGAAAAGGTTTTAGATGGGTGAACATTTTGAATCTAGTTTCTTAGCTTCTTACACAGATATAGAATCACAGAAGAATGATGGCAGGATGTTAGGGCTGTGCCCTCTGCCAGGTGACACAGGATTGCCTGGGGCACAGAGTCAAAATGTCCACCGGCCTTCACTAGAGAAACCCGCAAGGGGTGCTGGGCTGGTAACCCTAGTGGCCACCACTTTGCTGCGGGAGAACACTAGGTCACAGCCCCCACACTCTCCTTACCAGGGGAGAGTGAATCAGGGGGCTCCAGTACTGGGACAGCCAAGATTAGGTACTGTGTAGGCAGCTAGCAAGGAAGAAGGACTTGATGGTCCCAGGTCAGGGCAGGAAGTGTGGTCAATGTCAGGTATCCAAAAAGGCTCAATATGGCATATTGAGTATAACTGGGCTAAGTCTCAGGTAGCGAACTGAGAATCCAGCAACCAGTGCCTAGAAGAAAAGAAAGGTATAAATCAGACTAGCAGTTAATAGCAGGGCAAGAACTGCTAAAAACAGGAACTAGTCTACTCATTGGCAGCAGCACATACTCTGAAATCCTGTTCAGCTGTGCACAAGGCGATGCTAAGAAAGACACATCTCTCATCACAGCTAAAGGGAGACTGAGGATGCTGCAAGCTGTACATGTGATCTGCGGGCGGAGTGATAACACAGGAAAAGATCGAATGGTCTATTAAGTCTGTTGGCTGATTTGCTATCTCTGCTTAGAGCCTGTTCCAATACTTTCTTTTTTTCTTGCTAGTGTTATTTATAATTAAATTATGTTGAAGTAACAATCTATTTTGGGGATTCATGTCTTCTTTCCTCCTACTGGTGATTATCCCCAGAGTTCTATTAACTTTCCCCACTGCCTGGCCAAACTGTTTTTTTCTTTTTCTTTTTTGCAATCTAAAATCAGCACGCCTAAAACATTTCCACTGTTTTCCACTGCTTTGACCAATCTTTCAGCAATACGAAATCAAGCTCCAAATATATCAGTCATTTTGTGTACCTCTCTATCATCAGCATGCTCACCAAACCTTCTGATATATCACTATCAAACAGATTAAATAGAACAAGATTTACCGCAGAGTCTTAAAATACACAAGTAATTGGTCTCTGTTCTGAATGAACTCCGTTCATGAACACACTTTATTTTTATCCTTAGCCATTCATGTACCCAATAAAGCACCCAAGAGTTAAATCCTGGAAGTAGAACATCAATTAGTGGTATTAATTCTAATGTATTAGTTCAATATGATCTGCCCTCTGGTAAACATATGGTCCACCAAGCTGTGAGCTACTAAATTGTTTCTGATCCTTCATTTTATGAGTGATTTTATTTATTTTCCTACTACAGATGATGGAACTGTACTTGAAATATTTTTTCCTACTACCATTCTTATGGATAAGTGGAATATTAGTTGTCCATCAGTTATGGAAACTTCTCCTTGTTAGAAAAGAACAGTTAATGGTCCAAAAAATATATATCTCAAAGTTTTCATAAAACTCCTGGATAAAACACATGAAGGCCTATCACAGAAGTATTTTTCCCAGGTTTTATTTTTGTGACAATATAGTATCTTTACTTGCTGTCATTAATGATAAAGGTCCTGTTACTGTAATTATGAAAATGTTTTGTATCTTTTCTGGTTGGATGTAGCTATTTTAGCCATTCTCCGAGCTTTATTATCAGTGATATATTTGACCTACACTTGATTGTTTATATTCTTATTTAATTAGTTCTGTCACAATTCAGTTATACTTGACCCCTGCTATGTCAAGTAAACATGTAATATAAATATATATTATCTGATAAGAAAATGTTAAACTATAATACAATCCTATAATTTACATGTAACAGTAGAATACTACTAATAGTATTATTCTGTCCTACAGAACATAATACCAGTAGCCCAAAATTAGATACAGGCACAAAACCACCAACAACCTACGGCTGACCATTTGGTATATATTGTTGCACTTCTTCCCCTGGAAGGGTGCATTTCAAGACACTACCCTTAACCACTAGGTGAAAATGAGCACCACACAGGCCGCCAAAAAAAGGGGGACTACACTTACTACCAGCTAAAAGTGGCGGACTATGTTGTATTTGTTTCTTTTCTGGTGATTATTAGTATTCATTCATATCATGATCAATCCTCAATATAATCCTGAAGATACATAGAAGAGGAAGGTGTTAAAAGTTATTTCCACTATGTATCAGGCTGTAGGGCTTTGTATCAGTCTGTCTTTTTTGTGCTAGTACTATTCAACAAGTAATGTTTTTATCTTGTACCGTTCATGTTTCATGTGACATTTACAGCAATAAAGTAAAGCTTTAGGCCTTTATTGGTTTAACGTACACTTCTTATGTCATATTTGTTCAGATGAATCCAACTTACTTACATTTCTTATAACACTTTGTTAATTAAAGTATGTTTTGACTGATTAAAACACATGAGGATTCAGATGAACACCTAATAACTGATACTGAAGAAATGAAGATTTATTACTATCATCATCACTATACATAAACACAAGAATTTATCATGCTCCCTTCTCTTGCTGTCATAATTTATCTAAACATACCTGGATGAATAATGATGTCACTTTTTAATGAAAAAGTTTATTTAATATATGCTACATTCTTGAGAAGCATTTAATCCCATTTGCTTTTCCTGTCAAATTCACCCTTTCATGCCCACAATCAGTATAATAACGTTCTTCTGACAAGTTCCAGGAGAATATTAAAATTCATGTTTTTAATTAATGTTTTTGCTATATAGATGACTACTACATTTCTGCTCCAGCTGAGGAAAGAAAATTCTCCTAGATGCCTGGACCACTTCTGATGAATCCCAAATCTTACTCACTATCATGTGAGCTTTTACTGAGCTCCAGAATAGGTCCAAAATGAGCTACAAAAATGTGTGATACATTCTATACTCAGTGGCTTTGGAGTCCTTAAATTAATTCTGTTTTGGTTATGTAAAATTGGTGGATGTGGCACCAAAAAAATATACTGATTCCTAGTTTATTTAAAATAATTGGCACCAAATCATGCCAAGACAGTAAACTTAACACTTGAAATTTTAGTGACCATTAGTTTTAGAAACAACTATCAGAAAGTCCCTTTTTCAATTTCCTCTCACTTTCTGTTGTGTCTATTGTTGTGCTAGTTACAAACTGTTTTTCAGACTAGTTTATACTTTTCAAGACTGGTCAGACAAATTTTTCCTTTGCTATACTTGGCACATTTTGTTCTATCATTTTAGGGTTATTTATTTCCTATGATTTGTCACATTTTATTAATAAAGCTAACACTCAACTTTAAGCTTTTGTAAAAAAAATGCCATGGCAGGTGCCAAGTTAGGCTTTAAAAAAGAAATTTGAAAGAAATTGAGAGTAGTTTTAACCTGCCCTTCCCCACAGTAGTTAAAAAGTATATTCAGCTATCTGTTCCCCTATTGAAGAGACACAGAACAAATGGTGACACACAACAGTTCTAAATAAAAAAACAATGTGTTGTCCAGAACAAGTGCAGACAATTTTCATTGATTTCAAGAGTATTATTAGCCTCTGATGTAACCCACTTATCTATAAGTCTGAAGGTGCCTCATTGCTTGTCTAGTAAAGCTAAGATAATAATAACTGAAGACCAGTCTGAGATAGAATATCTGAAAATGAATCATTTGACTTATTTAGCAGAGATAACAGTTTTTCCTTATATGTGCCTTCATTTTGCATTTAGCAGCCCTAACAATGTTCAGCCTTCCATTTGGCTGAGAATGTTAATGCTAGAATGACTGCGGAGATGCTACATAGCAGTGCATTATATAGCAGCAACTATAGAGCCCATGGAAGTGCTCTGTATGATTTATAACAAGTTCTACTGAGTTTGGAATAAAATAATTAAGTGACCATTATATTATAATAGTATCCTGTACTGCTTCTTTAATGTTACCAGATTACATTAATCATAAATGTCAGCAGTGTCATAGATGACTTCTTAACTTCTGACAAAAAGCCGCAATTTTGGCCTTTAAAATTCCAAGGTCAAGGAGACTGTAACATTCCGAATAATTATTAGCATTATTTTACACTGACATTTCAGCCCTGTCTGGCGTTTAACGTTCTGGCCTGGCAATGAAGACAGATGTCATCTTTTCTTTCACTGGAGGGATTTGCCCCAATTAAATCTGACTTTAAGGATATTTGAATCGCTGTACTAATTTGCTGTCTCCTCTTCTTTTTTTTTATATATGGAAATAACTTCACGAGGATAGGAACTTTCATTAAATGCATTAAAGATTTACAGTGACAAGAACAAGCAATTTTTAAATTCATTTTTTCCCTCTGGGCTGCAATAATCAAGGCTATTCAGTAAAAGGGACATGAGAGTGATAGGACAGAAGGATACATGTCAGATTGCATGCGGCTCTAAACATTCTCTTTTCACTCATGACAATAGAAAGGTCACATATAGAGAAATTTATTCTTGCTGTCTTCCATGAGCTGAATGCTGTTCAACTGGAAAGATTTCTTCAAGATTATTCTGAACTGCATGATACATACTGTATATTACAAAATAATAAAGTTTGTGGTATCCTGATTTCATATTGTACATTTTTGTATATGGATATTACTACCTGAAGTAGCATTCTAGTTATTGACTTAAGTAAGTGTTTCTATTGGTTATGATAGGTTACTGAAAACTGTTTACAATCATAAAATCAAACCTAAAGCATTGCATACAAATTTTTTTTAAAGCTGTCATTAAACTGAGAAAAGTTTATGCACTCTTTAGAAGGTGGGGAGTTTATGTCTAGACATCTTCATTTACATAGACATACATAGACAACAATATATATTAGATCATGTGATGAAGGATTTACAGACTCTGTGCGCCTGATTTATTAAAGCCCTTCAAGGCAGGAGAGGATACACTTTTATAAATGTAAATTATAAAGCTGGGTGATCCAAAAAAACTGGAATGGATCTGGTCCAGAATTGAAAACGTGCTAACAAATATCAAATAACTTTAATAAATCCATTCCAGGTTTGTAATTGTAGACAAATTTTGGAAGAACTTGGGATTTGACTGGAACTGGGATTCTTATCAACTTTCTTTACTGGTGGACTCAACGTTTTTATAATTGTTTTTTTGGATGAGCATAAAATACATTTTTTGAAGTAAACAAGTGTCTCAATGTATATTTAGGTTTTAAAAACTTTTTGTGGTTTGTGGCTACATATTATGTATATAGTGAAAATTGCTCTTCTCTAAGAAAGTCAAATAGCCAACAATTAGCTACTTTCAGTATTATAAAAAAAATGTACAAAATTTTATAAACACAATAAAATGTGTGTATATTATTGTTACAACAGTCTTATTATATTGGGAAAAAATATAATCTAGAGTAAAATATCATAGAAAGGATTCTGTAAATATCTGCCAGTTTGAGAAATGTGTGGATGTAGTGGCTGAAGCTTGGTGTTGGTGTTATTCCCTATATTGTGAGACTGTAATTCAGGGGAATGGCTGAAATGTTGCATTGCTTTAGCATTCATCAGAATCTAGTGTTGTCATTTTCAATCCTTGGTGTGTCCCAGTGGAATATCATGTCCTGTAAGCTGTCCTGACCCCCAGAACCTCTGTCAAATGGTTTTAGACTGATGTACTTTTTTGGTGATCACAAAGCTCCTAGCTTGACCTCTTGCTCTATGTTAGCATAGGTATGGACTGTCAGGCATTTTTTGTAATAAAACATTGTGTGGGATCACAAATACCTACTATAAATTCAGTGATCAGATGGTTCATTTATTGTGTATGATATCTAGAAAGGGTTTCATGTATTCCCCCAGAAAACACAACACTGACAACTTACAAGACAAAGATTTATAGCTTTCGGGACATATCATGGACCTGCTGCAGTTGATTCATATTCATTTCAGACCACAGCAGGTTTGTTAACTCTTTTTTGCAGTCCTTGATCATTCAGATGTTGCTCATTCACTGTTGCTAATGTTTGGATTTCCAAATCAGCATAAATACTAAAAAAACTGTCCCACAAGTGTTTCTCTATGGCTTTGAATTGTTACATGTTTGACATATTAAAATGACCGGTAAATTGACCTTATATAAATGTTATACCTCATATGTGCTATGAGCCACACAATTTCTCAATGGCATCTGGATGAAGCAAAGAGAAGCAAGCAAAATGTGTTGGTAAATACCATTAACAGACTGTCAGATAAACCATATGATGGTACTGAAGAAACAGCTTGGATAGACTATGAAACCTCTTCTACATTACAAAAATAAGTCCAGCTAATGTGAATAACTGCTGCTAGATATACAATGGCCTGATTAAATGTTTTTCAGGACATAAAGAGGGGCCTACAGTTTTAGATTTTACTGCCTACTACTTTCCAACTTTTGGAAGTCAGTCTGTATTCTTAAAACTTAAGTTTAACTTTAAGTTAAAGTTTTACCTTCCCCACCCAACCAAACAACATGCTAAACTAAATGATGCCTATTTTTGTTATAATTGCATACTTTTTTAGACCCAGTTACATTATCCCTAAGCATTTGTGCTTTTCTCTGCAATGCAGGTAGATAATAGATAGTGGGAAGAGCCATCACTGTGCTATACAAAGCCTCTAAAAACAAGAAGCTATGGTGCCACGTGATGCTGATGCCTCCATATTTGAGGGAACTGAAATTCAATGAATGACAAATGGAGGGCCAAGGTTGGTAAGGCTGAGCAGGAAAGGGCTGAATGTTTTTTTAGACAGGAAATGAGGTAGACTTCTATGTGAATTGTAGCAGCATCTAGTGCACACTGTAAGAAGCTCACTGTATGCATTGAAATTGAGTAGGCAATTTTACATCTACATGAAATGAGTCTTTACAACTGTGCACTATGGAAAGAAAGGGTAGAAAGATGTGTAGCATTCATCTAAAACTGAGAGGTGGATTCTTGATAGCTCTACGCCCTATGCTTTAATGAATAGATTAGGCCCTCACATTTTATATTTTCAAAAATAAATGAATGGTTATTTTCACTTTTAATGCAATGACTAGTGAGGAATGGTTGGTCTCCAACAACACTGTACATACCAGGATTATTGTGCAGAAGCTTCTGTCCATAACTCAGTTTAATTAAAGTTAAATGGACATAGTATTGTCCTTCTAACCTTGAATGGGTTAGACAGCAGAATTAAACAATCTTATGCCGATCACATCCTGGTTTTAATGATGGGATTAATCCAGGAAATCAGGAGAACATATTTACCAGGCTAAAGGTATAATCCACAAACAAAACAGCAGAATAGATTGGGGACTTGACATTATCAGAACAAACATCACTTGGCGAATCTGACCTTGGCTCATGGTAATTAACAAATGTACAGGAGTAAAGAGGGAACTCGCTGTCATCCGCTTTATTGCCTATCAAGACTGGCTCATTTCAACCGTTGTCTAGATGCCCCCCATCACCACTTTAGTCATAATAGGAAGAAAAAATTTGCATGGTAATGCATATAATTATGCGCATTTTTGTCACATTAAACACTGATGTATCATCTAGCTCTGTATCCCCGAATGAAGTGAATCAGATGTACATGATGGAAGGCAAAGTGTTTGGCAAATTATTTCCACTTGTATATGGACTTAATGAATCACAGAGAAAAATTTGCATGCAAACCACGGATTAAATTTTGCAAGTTCCACAAATTCGACTTTGATTAATCGAGTCTCCATACCTGCAGGCTATAAACGTCATTTTTAAAGACGTGGCCACATTTATTATCACAGAGACATGTCAGATCTACACGATGAATGCTGCTTTTGAATTTTACCGATTTTTTATTTAATGGGGTATTATATAACTATTGAATTATGTTGTACAGGCTAAATGCAATGCAGTAGTTGTAATGATCCCATTTCATGCATCTTTTTCTGGAGGCTGATTTCTCTTTCTTTCCACGTTGTGCTCATAATCAGTTATATTAGCATTAAATCTCTGTCACCAAGTTCTACAGTTTGGCTTTTATTCATTTATCAAGAAAGTGGAAAGTGTTGTAACTCCATGTTGGTTAAAATGTACTGTGCTGTCATTTGATAAATGATGATTTTTAACTAGACACTGGGTAATTTGTTAAGAAAGTCTTGTCAACTTTTAAAGTTCAGGCTGACATTGGTTGTCTGGCAGGAGACTTGTCATCCTTTACAATGTGAAGAAGGTTGATTTTTAGTGATAAATATACTTTCAGCAAAAGTAACCAGCTGCATTCCTGTTCATTTATTTAGCCTCTAACGGTTAATGGATAATGTTTTATGCAATGTAATCAGATGTGTAAGGAAAAAGGTTTCTGTTTTGAAAGTATTTTGAAAATTTTAACAAGCCAAAAGATTTTGGAAATAGGGCATTTAGAAAAAAAATGCTTTGCAACTTTGGCCCAATGGGGCGCAAGAGGTAAAGATGGACAAACAGGTCAAACACAATATGCTGTGAAGGAAATGTTTAGTCTTTTTGACAAAGTTAACCAACTTTGGCAGTGCTACATACATCCGAAAACATAATTGAAATACACAGGACAAAAGTAGCATGCATGTCTCTTTTCCTCTTTTGCTTATGCTCCACTGGCAATACCCAGCTGTCAAAATTACAACCATGACATTCTGAATGTGGCATCCAGTTCTTTAGCTGTTGTCAGCTAGAGAGTTTTTGAACAGTGTTAGTAAACTCTCTTTAGAAAGGTGAATCTGAATCGTTCATTTTTTTTACTTTGTCTTATTCATATAATAAATAACAGGATGAAGTGACCTTTCATGAGCCTATGAGCATAATTAAACATCCGTTTTTTTTCATATTTCCTACATTCCTTAGTTAACCTTTAATCAGCACTAGTTAACCTTATCCCCTTCTACCCCTATTTTAAATATTATTCTTCTGCTGTTTTTTTTTAACCAATAAACTATATGTTAGTTAACTATAAGACCAAGGTTGTACTCTCTATTAAGTTATACTGCTGCACTGGGGAGATTCACCCTTTCATCTGTCCATGTGACTATTGCCACTAAGACAAAAAGTACAGGAAATCTATTTTCTGTACTCCTATATTCTATCCTCCTGTGTTCTGAAGACAGCTCTGTAGGATACAAATGTTTACTTTCTAGAAATTTGTGGAATTTGTAGGATGAGGACAGAAAAAAATAAATCTTGGGTCTTCAACGCTTTCCTACTATTTATATACACAACGGAACAATATATATATATATATTTTTTAGCAATGTTTAGTACTAGTAATCATTTTTTTTTTTGGGGGGAACTTTTAGCAAATGTTTCTTTTGAATAAAGTTGTTTCTTAAGATGGTGTTTAATCATTTTTTTTTTTGGGGGGGGGGGGTGTTGGGTTGTATGTAGATTTCACAGACAATCAAAGTAAAGCCTGTGTAAAATTTCAGTATTGCATTTCACATTATTTAAATACAAAAGTCTGTGCACAAATTTCAATCAGCATTGATTTCCTCTATTGGTAGCTCTTTTTTGGGCTGTTGCGCAGGCACAGGTTATGCTAGCTATCATGCCGTCTTCCTTCTGACCCAGGTTTTTTTTTCCAATAAGTGAGTCATCTTTTAGAGACATTTTAGACATATGCTCATTAACCTCACTGCAATAGTGTTTGTTATTAGCCAAATCTGATGACCACCATGAGACCTCCATTTTAAGGAAGGTCAGGCAGGATTTTAGATTAGAGATATAAAAGTTCAAGTGAAGGATTGCTGTGCTGAACATCTCATTGATAAGGGTATAGCTCCTTGTGCAAATTAAGTAAAAAAAACTGTTTTGTGGCAAATAAAGCCTACAATACACTAACTTGTATTAGAAATGCTATTGGTCTCTGGAAAGCCATGGTGGCAATTGAAAAATGGTCTATCCAGGTTTGCTTGATAGTGAACCTGTTGAGGAAAGAAAATGTTAAATAAACAGCAGGCATCTTTTCTTTACCTTTGCTTCCCTAGTGCTTCCTGAAACACCTTTAAATGAATAAGGAAATAGTAACTTTCTGATATCTCCATATCTATAATTGCACACATGCCACCCCACTTCATTTTTGACAACTCAAACCAGCTATGTTGCTTAGATACTGGCGATTGCATTCTGGGACATCCACATAAGGCAATCAATAGACAATGGGAGAGACAATGGGGTGCTGGGGGGGGGGGTTCTAGAAGAAAATATTTGCCAAGTAGTATGAGTTTACAGGTCATTCCATTAGATACTATGTCCTACTGTCTGTTTACTACATCCCTATCACCCAATAGATTGACTTCGAAGTGTGTCTGCCAATGTATAACTGGTTATTGCAATATAAATAAAAAATGCTTTACTTTTTTATTTTCTTCTTTAATCTGTAATATTATTATGTATTTCCCCACTCGTTCTTTTTTTCTGTAAAAATTTCTTTGAAATTTCTAGAGAACTTTGCAGACAGGCTTTCCCAAAATTTAGCCTCAAAGTACCTCTCCACTGTCACTGATTTGGGAAACTAACCGCAGAAGCGTTCCTCACCTCAGAAATCAAACAATGGGAAACGCTCTACGAGTTCCAACAATGACTGATGGTCCACTGATGCCAACCTCCATCTAAAGGCAGAAAGCTACATTAATTTCACCTATGGCCTGTAATGTATATTGCTGAAGTTGACATATTATGTTTTTATATTTGCTGCTATGGTATAATAATATTGCTTCCTAAAGTTATTGTTTGAATCTGGTTAAAGTTTTCAGTTGGGCCACCCATGCCCAGGTGGGCCTGGTGTACCCTCATTATAGCCTTGCTTTTGGGCATGCTACCTTCCTGCTTCTGCAGGTACTGCAGGTGCCAAGGGCTGAATGGCCTTCGCAACTGTTGTTGGGAGTGTAAAAGCACATGTCCAAGGGTTCATTTCTCCCAATAAAGGTAATATTGTGTGCCTACAGGAAAATAGATTTTTCAATTCTTTATTGCTTATAATGGGCAACTCTAATTTGGTAATTAGTACCAATGTGGATAACTCCTGACCCCACTGCAGACCTCACAGGGGACTACAAATTCAAACAGGTTTTTGTGGATATTCTCCCAAGCCATCACCTATTAGCTACCTGGAGGGAACTTCATCCTTCTGTGAAGGATTTTACATACTTCTTACCATCCCACCAAAGTTTTAGGAGAATCGATCATGTATTTGTACACCAAAACTTTTTACCCCCAAGTTAATAAAGCTAAAATATTGTCCACCTCTTTAAAATTTAAAATTAAATTTAAAATTGGTTTCTCGACATAAAGCAAGACTGAAAAGGATTGCAAAATCCTGTCCCACTGTTCCCTCCTAGTCCACAATATGCTCTTAAAACCAGGTAAAGACAGTTAAATGTCAATAACTAACTAAGGAGCAGGTCGGGTTTGTCCCAGGTAGACAGGCCCTAGATAGTATGCGTAAAATAATCAGTTTATCACGTTTATCCCATCAGAGGAAAATGTACAGTATGTTACTGTCATTAGACATACATAAGGTGTTTTACTCTATTTCTTGGGACTATTTATTTTATGACCTTACTAAATGGGGCTTCGGACCACAATTCATGGCCTGGATAAAGGATTTGTACTCTACCCCTTTGACAAGAGTCTGGTACATCATACTATTCTTCGCCATTTCCTTTCCAAAGAGGCGCCCGTCAAGGGTGTCCTCTGTCCCCTTTACTATTTATACTGGCACTTGAACCATTCCCTCAAATGATTACATCTAATGGCAATGTTCATGGCCTAGAAGTGAACAATCAAGTTTACAATTTTAACCAATTCAAAGATGACATACTGCTTACAATCTCACAACCAACAATCAACTTACTGAATTTATTTGCTATGTTAACTAAATTTGTGTTAATGAGGATGAATCAGCAGCCCTTAACATCACTTTACAACAACCGCTCCTTAACTCCATCTGACAATCTTTCCATTTTGTTTGGGCACCTCAACAATTGGAACACCTGGGCATCAAACTGATGGCCACATATGATAAGCTTTATGACTTCAATTTTCGACCGTTATTTGCAAATTTGAAGGAGTTGCTAACAAAATGGGCTAACCTTCTGTTGTCATGGTTAGGTAAAGTGAATTTAATTAGGATGACAATTTTACCTAAGATTTTATATATGTTCCAGACTCTTCCAGTCAAAGTACCACCTTCACACTTGCAGACTTTCCAGTAATCGGTTTTGTCCTTGTAGGGCAGAATAAAACAAAGATCAACGTATGCCTATAAAAAACATGGTGTGTTAGGGGTACCAAATGTTTCAAAATATTACTAGGCATTCTTTATAGCCCCTATTACTTCTATTTATGCTGGAATAAGAGCACCACTATGGGTCCAATTGGAAGCGTAATTGTGCAAACCATTGAAAATTGGTGTTTTATCATTTGCTCCTCTGGTCACCGTAAATATGTGTTTACGATGTGGGATAATGTACGGTAGTCTAGTGAACTTATGTCTCCATTTCTACCTTTGCTCAAATTAGCCCGTTGTTTCAACCAGGTTATGAGTCCCCGAGAGCATTTGCATTGTGGAGCACCCATAATTTCACCAATGAATTCTCTTTACTAGAGAAATCCAATAATATGAGCTGGAAACATATCGAAAATACCCATGAGACCCCAGGGAGAAATTTTTTTTAGATATATACAACCTGGACATTGGATAAAATCCCTTATCTGAGACAGAGATGCTCCACTGAAGCTATCTATCATGGAGCATATCTGCTTACAGACCCCCCAAACTCCTAAACTAATTTCCATCCTATATACTGAACTTAACAAGTTTGTTACACTTCATAAATATGTGGTCAGCTGGGAGAATGAACGTTCTAGACCAGAAGATGAGTAGTACCATATGTGGTCCAGAATGGCCTCGTGCTCCATTAACACAATAACAATAGAATCAGCATACAAGGTTAAGATGCCCCTGCTCCCTCCAAAATAAAAAAGGTTTTTGCTGCCCCCATGGGCTCCACATCACTAATATATGTTATAGTTTCAAGCGATTTTTCTGTAAGTGTACCCAAGGGGGTTTTACTAATTGTTTGTACTGACTATTTTCATACTTTAAATATCTTGCACATGTTTCAGTCTGTTCAGTCACTCTGCATAATGTTAGTAATGTATTGACAAATAGGACTTTCATTTGGTTCCCATTTTAACATTGTAGGGGAAAGTAGGTTAAAAAAATATTTTTTTGCCTAAGAGTGGTAGGAATATATATACTTTCTACACTAGCACTATATACATATCTCCTTATACTCTTAACATTTTATATAAAATGTAATAAAACAAAATTATTTATATACATAAGATATAGATATAAAGAAATATTAATTAGCTTTTGCAGTGTCCTAACACAGAGATAACAATTGTTATCATAGTGATCACACAAATTGCTTATGAAGTAAGTGAATGCTGGTTTTATTTGTGCTGATATTTTTACAGATTTTTTTCTCATTGTTTTGTAGATAAAAGGACTTGTCTGCTTCTTTAGACATACCCTGTTTCCCCGATGATAAGACACTGTCTTATTTTTTTTGGAAGGCCAAAATATGCTCTAGGGCTTATTTTCAGGGGGATGCCTTATTTACCCATGAAGAAGACTACAGTACACAGGGGGGGGGGGCCTTATTTTACATTTTTCTCTAAAAAGGGGGGGCTGTCTTATTTGATGGCCCTGCCTTATCATCGGGGAAACACGGTAGTAGCAAGAGTAGGTCTATTGGGAACCAAGTAAGCCTTGGCATAAATGCCTTACTGGACATCAAATTGATAGGATGACTGTGATAAATGCATGTGTGAGATAGATCCACTAAACAAAATAATTCTGTTCTGAAAATGTTCAAGGATTTTATTGCTCATAAAGAAATGTAGGAAAAAATGTATGTATGTAATGTCTACAGTAATAATATTTTCAATACTAAAATGCATTTTTTAATCTTGTTACACTTTTGTTTAAGGAATACAATTAAATGTTACCAAAATTTATTAAATATTACCTGAAGTAAGTCCTTTGTTTTGCTTTATCATTTGTGTAATCTAGGATGGGAAATGAATTACTGGCAGGATCATCAAGTGAATGTAGTAAGAACAAAGAAACCATATGCAGCCAACATATCTAAATTTTACATTTTTGTTCTTAGGTTTGAGTATATTTAGGAACAAGGTAAAGCAGAAAATTCCTTTGAATGTTCATATGTACCGTGTAAAATAATCAGTGCTATGTATAATTGCCTGTATTACTTGTTAAAATGCTATTGCTTGTAGGGTAAATGGCAGTATGGCCAGTAAGCCTGTTATATTTCAAAAACAGATGTTATGTTAGTTGTGTTTTTCAGGCACTGTGGAAAACTGTCTTTTTCAGTATGTATTTTGGCAGAATTGGAGCGCGTATTGTGAGGTGTGGGTGGTCCACATGAAACTGGGTGCTCCGAAACTTAGATGACATGGTGGATTTGTGGCATTTTGGTGTTACAGCACTAGGGCCCCAGGTTCATCCAGGACATTACCTGCATGGGTTTCCTCCACATACTCTGGTTTACTCCTCCATACCTAAAACATACTGGTAGGGTAATTGGTGTTCCCTATAAAATTGGCCTTAAGTTTTTCTGAGCCCCTCAAAGGAGCATTTATTGATACAACTCTGTTCAGTGATGTTTATTATGTCCGTGCTATGTAAATACAAGATAATATTAATACTTTTCTGCAAATGTTAGTTGCTGGCTATCATTCTAACCCTTTGTTTCTATTACCTTAAGTCACTAACCCCGAAGAAGAATGCAGGTAACGAGGACCTATACTCTGACTGCATACATGTTCTTATATACCACAGTCAACAGAAAAGTTAAGCAATTAGAATTTTCAGTTTTCAGCAATACAAGTGCTCCCTTTACACTCCGTGGTACCACATGCATGTTGAAGTGTGGTAGTCCATGCATTGTGATGTTTTGTTGTGTGTATTATGTGCATTATGAGTCATTCTAATACCCCTCATTTTTGGGAATTTGTACATTACTCCAATGCATAGGTGTGAAGCCAGTCTTTTATTTTTTTTTAGCACAGTTGCATTTCCTTTTGTACATATGTATAAAATAATTATGTTATAAAAAAATTTGAGTCAAAAGTTTCCATGACTAAATAAACAAAACTTACTTTTTGTAAGTGAGTCTCTGTGCAAAAAAAACTCTGTGAGGGAGACACTGAAGTAGCTCAGATAAAGATATCAGTGTACCATCTACATTTGCTAAGATTCAAGTCGGCATCTGTTAAGAACAATCAAACTTCTATATCCCTCATAGGAACTTAATTAAAAGCTCCATATGATTGCTATTTTATCTCCCACAATCTTTAGACATTCTCATTGTTTTCTTGTCCTCTATTCAGGATGAGGGCATGTGTGTTATCAGATACCTTCATCAGATTCTGTCTGCCATGTTGTTCTAACCCCAGAGCAGACATTGGGGTGGACATTCCACATTCATGAAAGTTCTTGCAAAAAATCATATATTGTCAGCAAAAGTTTATTTTTCCAGCAGGAGAGATTACACACAGGAACAATATGTAATGTATTAGGCATCTATTGTTGTAATTCACATACAAGTGGCTTGCTAAAATTCCACATTTCATGGCTATATGCTGTAATACTATTCTGGACAAATTAGTAAAAGCTTTGGCAGCCACTCAGTCTAAGATGTGAGTCAGCAGGCTAGTAGTCAGGGAACTTGTCTTTTTACTGGTAACAACAGACACAGTTTGAAAGGTTTGGTGTCAGTGTTTAGGAGACTCACCAAAACAAAAGTTAAAAAGGACCCTGCAAAAGAAGAGTAATAAAGTATATATATAAAGCCAAAACCACATTTTAAATTATAGATAGAATGGGGAATAGTTACACCATATGTCAGATATTTCCCTGCCAAATATGTCCCTGTACTGTAGAGACAATGGGGAGAGAGAGTAAACCTCTCCAATGTAAGAAACTGCCTCCTTAGTTATCATTGGAACTTGTGTCACCATTCCAAGATTTTTATTGCATTGCTGTTTTGATGACAATTTAACATTTTGTAATCTAATCCCCTATCACTGTATCTAAAACTAAAAAGTTTTAGTTTAAAATATACTTAAATAATTTCTTTTTTTTTGTGATTTAGATCTCCTTTCTCTAAAGCTTTGACCGCCAGAAGAATCTTTAGCATCAGACTCGTTTAACAACAGCAGTGGGTCCACCAATGTCTGCTTTGATTTCACCTCCTGGCTGATAGATCGAGATTTTGTCCCAAGGATCTAGCATTCCTAAATAAGAAAAGGTATTTGTGGCCCTCATATTCTGGTAATTTATATTTTCTTAAAGTTGTGAGAGATTAATATCTAATGCACTGCTGCATAGAGGAATTCCCAACCCCATTTAGGATTTTAGGGCAATCTGTCCACTTTTATTTATCTCCAACACATAAACAGAAAATAAAAATCCAGAACTTTCACTCTGAAGGGCATCAGTATCATCCTAATTCTGCAGAAATAACGTAAAGTTATACAGTTAGCCTCCTGGCACTCCCTTACACTATTTTCTGAGTTACTGGTCTACATTTTTGGGAGGCCTCCTTGGCTTCTAACCTTTTGGCATACAGGCTTCCTTGAGCCTCCTGGCACACAGACCTCACACAGCCTTTTTGCCTAAGCTACCTGACCTTAGGCTCTATTTCCTACTCCACCCCATGATCTAAAATAGATTCCCTTTAATAAGGAATAGGCAGGTACTCCAGAGTTACTCCAAATCCTGTAGGCTGAATTGTTCCTAATGATATTTACTGGACAATGTGTTTTATAATAGCTGACAATAGCAGAAAGCTTCTTAATTATTAGCTGTCCTTGTGAGGCTTTGTTCTGGACCTGCTATCGATAATGTTATAGTGTGAAACACCTACAAAAATGATATATAATAAATGTTTATATTAATGAATGATAAAAGCTGAGATGTGTCATATGGGAATATTACTCAGTAAGTAAGAACCTATTTAGTAGGCACCTTGGTTTATATTTGGATCGGTTTATATTTGAGTAAATATGGCGTCTGTTAATCTCGCAATGTTTTACATTGTTCATCAATCGCAGAAACTCTCTTGACTAGACCCTGTCCTATGAGGTTTTGTTTTGGAACTGCTATCAATAATTTTAATGTTTGAAATTACCAGCAAATTTTTGAATATATTAAGACATTATTACACACAGTAGTGGACGATACAAGCTGAGATATATCATGTGCGCCTATTACCCAGTAAATGGGAACTCATTCAGTAGGTACCTAATTTACCTATATGTAATAGGGGCAAGTGAAGGGTATCTAAGTGTCAAAGCAATTTGTAAAGTCATGTGCCATTTAATTGTGAGGTACAACATTACTCATCTCTTACTGCCTGAAACCTCATTTAGCTGTTTGTGTAATAATTATGACTTCACTGCATTTTATTGAATAATGTGTTTAACTGAATGGAACTGCTGCATAATGATGCAAACCAAAAACAGGAAAGGTATTGTAAGGAAAAACTATTCAGATGAAGCAAGCCATGTAAAAAAATTGATATCATTGTGTTTAATACATTACATATGGCTAAAAAAAATATGAAAATATGTGTTGATAAATCTTGTCCCAGGCCAGTGGCCCATAGCCGTTGTTCTCTGGATGTCTGGATTGATCTGATTGGCATTTTATAGTGTCTGAATGAGCTGTTGGTCGTTTTTAACTTTTAGATGTTATATTATCTGCCATGTATAATAAATTATTTAAATATCACGTATTACCATTGAACTGTAAATACATTTTAGCCCTAACAATAGCTTTTAAAGCGTGAAGGATATGCTCACCAAACACAATGGCTTTTGGTAATTTTGTCAGAGCTGAATCTATATCAGTTAAACCCAGGGTACACCCTGTAAGTCTCATTAGTGAATTCTATATTATTGATTTAATATAGTAATGTATATGCTGTATGTGTAAGTGGATCACTTGACTTTTACACATGAGCAGTATGTAGGTCAGTGTAGTTTAGTGACATCAGCTCCATAATCCATCAGGACACTTGATTATATAAAACTAAAGGTGTTGCTCTTCTGCCTGATGCATAACGAATGTTGGCAACACCTGAATACAATTTCTAGGAATAACTTGTATGGGGTTACCATAGATAAACATAAGTAAAACTGCCTCTGCAGAGCATAGAGCACTCCTCAGCTATGACATATTTGTTGCCTTTCAGAAACCTAAAACCTGATTTTCTACAAATTGCTAATGAAGTAAAATAACAGGCAAAAAATGTAAAGAATGCAGAAAATGAATTACTTTTTTGATACCATTAGGCAGCAGGAAAATCTGACAGAAGATTTACAGGGACAAAATAATAACATTTTTATTTGTCTCACTTGTACAGTTAGTCCCCAAGTTAAGGACATCCGACATACAGACAACTCCTAGATACGTACAGGGCTTCCCTGCTCGCTTGCGTGCAGGATAGAGGCTTGATGGGGGGGGGGGGGGGGTTTGCAAGCATTAGAAGTCTTTTGAAATACATATCTGAGGTTGTGGGTGATTTTAAGGGCTGAGCTGTTCTGCAACCTCTTGTAGCTCTTTAGTGACCAAGACTCTGCAGTTCAGTTGTTTCTTTTTGCATATCAAAGCACAGCATACTCCAGAAGTTAATGAATGTTCAGGCTCCATAAAGTTTTTTTTTGGCTTTGTTTGTGATCAACTCACAGTGAGGATTTTATACAGTAACTGACACCACATAATATTTTGAGACAAACATCTGTCCTAATTGCATTTATGAAAATAATGTGCCTGTTCTGACTTACATACAAGTTCAACCTAAGTACAAACCTACAGTTTTATCTAGTATGTAACCCAGGGACTACCTGTATATGTTTCAGATTATGGGAAAGGATCAAACTGCCCTACAGAAACCCAGGTAAATACATAGAAAAAACCTATATGCAATGCTAATTTCTGACCACTAGCAGTGTGCTAGTCACCACACCATACATTACTTTTACAGGCACTTCCTATGCTACTTGAACATGAAGACAACCACAAAAATATGCTTCTAGTAAATATTGGCATGGGAGGGAAGTGCAAGAGGGTACTGCATGGATATTGGCACATTGTCTTGTAGTACTGTCATAGCCCCAGATCTTTTAAAGCCTTCCAAGGCTGCTAGATCACCCAGCTTCACTGATGAAAGTGTATCCTCTCCAGTCTTGGAAAGCTTTAATAAATCAGGGCCAAAGACTTAACTAATAACACTGCTTACCAACATCAGAGCAGCATTGTCAGTCTAACAAGGGTTTTCAATTTTGGTTGTTGACCATGCATACTTTTTTAAGACAAAGTTAAAAAAAGAAATACTTCTTGGAATTTATGTATCTAAAAAAAGACATTTTTGAAAACTCTAATTTTCCTGTATAGTAAACTAGGCTTTAGAATATTTAGGATACATGCATAATGTAATAAAATTATTTTTGTATTGATATATTAATATTTAATTTATAATGTGCAAAATGCAGTTATCTATAACAATCAAGTTTTTTTCCTTACTTTAGTGAAGTCCCAATAGAAGAAGATATATGTAACCTCGTCTACCCTTTTCAGGACATATCAGGTCATTGAGTCTCAAGCTTCAGAAGTGCAAATAACTTTACATTTCTTTATCTTGACTACATGACATTGCAGCAATCTGATCCTCAACTGGTTGATATGATTTGCTGGATATCAGTGTTCTTTGTGCAATATTATGAAATGTAATGAAGTTTATCACATAAGCCCAAACCATTAAATTAGATTTTTGTTGATTCTTGAAAGTTAAACCTAAAAGTTTTTGACATCTATCAAGGATTTCGACAGTAAAATCTGTTTGCTAGGTTTCCCAGGTCTTCCTACCAGCCTCAGCTTTAAAGTGGGCCTACTACTGGGAGATTATGGAAGCTGCCATTACTGAACTCATTGTAAAGAATGCTAATAATTGCATGTATAATTTATTTTAGTAGTTTGTAGTGTTAGTAGTTTTAGTTTCAGACAAGTTGTGAGAGTTAGCTATACCCTTAAACTATATACTCATTCTGGGTAGGTGATTAAGAAGGTATTAAAGGCCAATGATCAAAATACCAACCAGGCAAGATGTATTTTTTTTTAGAACCAAGTCAAAAATATCAGTTTATATAATTTTGTATTATCTTTCTTTGAAGGGTTTATCTTACACAGAATTCATACACAACACAAAGTACCTTAACACTCAGCTTTACATTTCAGAACTAGTCAAATCTTATTCTGGTTTATAAACTGGAGACCTTGGTATGTGTATATTTGGAAATGTATGTAAATACACTTTTCCTTTTTTTGAAACAAATTTGAAAATCTGTTATGCAGAATATACAGGAGGCCATAATCTCTATGACCTCTAATCAGAACTGGCAGGAAGTCCTCAGAGGTCATAGATTTTTCCCCCCCTTTTGGTTAGTGTGTCAGAAACATACCATGTTATTTTCCCCCTTACTTTCAATTTCTTTTCTTTTCCAGTCTCTGAGGTATATGTTCCCTGAATCTCCCTCTACAGGAGGAAAAGCAGTGACCTGTCATGATTTGTCTACCTATCCACTCAACTTACCTATCCACCTCAAAGAAGCCAACAGGAGGGTGCAAGCTGCTATCATAAAAGTCAGACTAGAAGACAATCATCTTTTGTCTTAGGTCTTGCAAAAATAAAAAAATAAAATACTTCCTGTGATATCTTACAGAATATTTATCAATATCTCGAGTCACACAGGGCAAATTAATAAGTTTGTTATAAAGCCTGCCTTAAAGGCTGTCTATACTTTTACTACAATTATCTTTGTTTCTGCATTCCTCCATTCATCTGCAAAAGATTAAAGAAAAGAGTCTTGTCAAAGTTTTAAAGAAGTTTTGTCAAAGTATTTAGACTGAGAACACAAGTGATGGGGAAGATACCAAATGTAAGTGCCACACACACATCAACCGATTCCTTCAGATTATACGATTTTTTAGAGAACTGTGAGTCCTTCCTTGTTATGGCAACAAAACATCCCTGAAGAATGACTTCATCTGAAAGCCAATATAATGATATGGACAAAAAACAACACTGACCCCCCCATTACTAAAGAAGTGTGGCATATCCACTATAAAAGAGATAATTTGCTTGGATGGATCTCATTACAGATCTCTATAATACATTATAGATGAAAAATCCTAAGAAACCTCCTAAATACATTAGTAGCACAGTAACACAAATCTCTCAAAGATAAGAACAGAAGATATAAAATGCTAAGGGTTTCTCCTTGAACCATAGGTTAGTAACTGCAGTAATAAAATGTTTGAACTGTACTTGTTTGATAAATTCTGCTAAAACTGATCTCTGAATTTCAAAATTTTGGACACGACTTATTGGTTACAACACTAAGATTCTGGCACATCACATTTAGTCCAAAAGTGACTAAGCATCAGTTGGAGCATATATAATTGTATTTGGTCCCCTCTCTCAAGAACAGTGGTCCCCAACCTTTTATAGCTTGCAGACCACTAAATGCACGGACTCCGGACAATATCTTGTTGCTCCAAATGATCTTTCGATAGTTGCTTCTATTTTAATTCTGTTTCGAGCATGGTAACTGCTCACACATGTTAAGCTTTTGAGAATAAAAGATCTTTACTTGGAAATTTTAGGTAGATACACATGGAAGGCAATATATTTTTAATTTCTTGCAACAGGCTTTTAAGCATTACTCGTCAAACCATCATGCTTTTTGGAAGTAGTTACACATTCTCAAGCTCACTTTATATGCCATGACTGCTTGTATATCCAGTCTGGATCTGGTATGTCATCATCTATCCACAGAAACTTATTTTTACTTTTAAATCTGGTAATTAGCAGGTGAATAACTAAGGTATGTCCAGTGATTTATATGGCATTTTAGGATTTCTTCTTGGATGTGCATGTATTCAATTGGAAGTTTCAAGCGGCTGGTTCTGCCAGTGTGCCCAGTGTTTATTTGTCTTCCCTAGCCTTCAGGCCTTTCATCAAAAGTGCTGACTTTAAGCTGCAAACAAGTTGAGAATATTTTGGATGTCTAATCTTGGTGGTCCAATGACAGCCTAATTACAGTTGCTGTCGTTGATAAAGGATATTATTTCTGGAAACACAGCAGGCATTTTATTAAACAATTGCACCAGCTGGGGACAAATTATTGCCTTTATTTTGAACACCCATTTGTAAGTCTAATGCTTTCCATTCAATAGGACACAAATGTTTGGGAAAATTAGAGTGCTTGTATTATTGCATTTTGTGCAGTGGTCACTCAGACCAGGGTAATTACAAGTGAGGTGGTTATCGGCTGCTGCTGTAAGTGCATGCCTTTTATTAGATGGTGGTTAAAGCTCCAGACCCACTGTTATTTTTCCCCATGTCTGACTTCCCTGAATGTCACTGAAGGTAGAATGATAGAAAATGTAACAGATGTCTCATACAAAGCCCTGACAAGTGCAACATAATAGCACCCTCCAAACTCCTAACGGTTTTCAATATTCTTGTCATTTCATTGGTAATTTTGTCAGATACTTAGTGTTAGTCCTTGTTCTTGAAACACCAGATTAGAGAAAAGAGAAAAATAGAAAGAAAATACTCTCTCATGACATTCATTTCAAGAATAAAGCCAAAAAAGTGTTTTTGCTTTAAACAACTTGCTTTTAATAAAATATGTACAGATGTAGACAAAGGCTTTGTTAGCAGAGTAACGAGTAAAGTTCAGTAACCCACACCAATCACAATTATCACAATTTAGAAATATAAAGTGAAATCTGAATATTTGCTGTATTCTGCACTTGATCACTATTTGTACTGCAATAATGTATAATTTCAGATTATACTTTGAATTGAGATAATTGTAGTTTATGTTGATGTCTTCCTTGTTCCTCTAGAATCTTTATGCACCAATTAGAATATGCTCCGGGATCATTTAGTTGCGGTGCCATTCAAACAGTTTTATCTTTGCCATTTTCCAACCAGAAATAATGGCACACAATTCTACATTAACAATTCTACATAAGTGGTGATTATCAAAGTGATTAGGTAGGTATAATGTAAAGGGCTGGCGAATTCATGCAAAACAGTGCAGGTAACAACATAGCGTTTAATAGTATGGTATTGACCACTATCATGAACCCTTAAAGTTGTGTTTTGATCACCATGTGTAGTTAATACACTAAATGATGGTAATCAGTAACTGGACCTGCACTAAAAATCTGAAGTCTGTTAAACCTAAAATCAAAAGTTTGTCAGAAAATTTGACAAATTTTAATTATAACCAGAAATACACTTCCTCAGATGTATTAGTGTCTAGGTACACTTTCTTGTTTAAGCCAACAGAATTTTTACAGAATTAGGCATGTGCCAACCATTTTGCCTTGGATTAAAATATAGGTATTATTAAGAGGAAGAATCCAGCAAACAGATAGATTTGCCTGGTAATACCTCCCTTTTTCACCACTTCCATCAATATGGTGGCCAATTATTATGAACTGACTACGTGGATAGAATGCCTGCTGTAGGTGCTTTGCCATTTGCACCTCGAAGTAAAGCTCTATTTTTTCATTCATTGAGTTTTATTTTTTTTTCCACAAATATACGCAGGCACATGTCTATCCAGCTAAAGTGACAATTACAGGGAGGAAAGGGGAATATGCTGCTCATGGTGCCTCACATACCTGCAGCAGCTTCTAAAGCCTTCCTGACCTTAGCCAATCCTCAGGGTGTTCCATAGTAATGGGCCATTTGGAATGTGTAATTGAGGGTTTGGTGGCAAGCCAGTGGCAAGAAGTGCCGAAGCTTTGCCTGTCAGAGCAGTCCAGCATTTGTTCCCAATGGAAAGATATAGAAATCTACTACAGATAAATAACTCTAGGTATCTGCATTTCATATTAGCAGTTACCCCCCCCCCCCCTAAAAAAAACAAAACAAAACATAAAACTGTTCCTGCAAATGCTTACGTACCCTGGCAGTGTTATTTTTTCATCCTGACACTTGTCACTGTTTTGCTTAATAGCTTGGTCTTCAAAATTATGTGGAGAAAGCTATAAAAAGGCATGTGGGTAAAAAGAAATCAAAATGCTGAATAATAATGATATTACAAAATTTACATGTAATAATGTAAATACAGTACAGTTATCAGAATACAACATTCTTTATTTTAGTGATCCTTCAAATAGATTTGTTAGTGTCAGCATGTTAGCATTTATTTTCCTCTGCATGACCCAGACTATTTTTTAGTATATTTGTATACATTTAAAAGGTCATCATCTTATTTGTGGGAACCTTTGGAAAATGGCTACATGTATATAAAAAATACAATCTACAAAAAAATGAATAATAAATAAGTTGCGTGCTTGTTATGTTATCTACATGCACATGACTCAGATTTTATTATCAGAACATATCATATTAATACATACCGTGTTAGGGCAGTTAGGTAAAACAGTGTAAAAGTGTGATTAATCAGAGTAAGCTATCAGAATTTATTTTAATCTATTAGATCTATAAACAGATTATTTCCAGTTAGTGGTAAATTACAGGACTTTGCACTATGTTTTTTAATGAGCTCAACAGACACCGATCTGCCTTGTTTTGTAGCTGTTAATATCAGATGACCTACTTACAAATCATTATGCAGATAAGCCAAGTGTTATGCCTACTGAGGTCCATTGATGTAATTATTCTCTCAAACTTGTGGCACCTTCTTCATGCTATTTCTAGTAACAGGTAATGGGAAATAAAAAGTAATGATAACCACTCCAATTAAACTTTTACATCTATATTAGGCTTTCAACTCTCCAAGTTTCTCTCAATCCTTTGAAACTGCCCTTGGTATTTTTTTGTATAGTATCTTTTTGTTAATTGAGAGGGAGTATTTCCAGTCAATTGTACCACACCCCTAAATCTATTTTGAACAATACAACAGAATATTTGCAACATGTGCTTTTTTGGTGGGGTATTTTTTAAGTAAAGTTTGACATTCAAAAATCTGGCAACCTCCCAAATGTGAGGAGTGCCAGGTTTTCGAAAATTCTGGATTTTTGAAGGTTATACTCGCCTCCACACACAGACCAGCCTTCCTCTCACTGCACCAGCGGACATCTGGCACAGAGTGTACATTTAGTGTAGCAAGCAAGACCTAACAGCTGTTTTTGGGGAACAGCGCCATCAAAACATAGGTGGCTAAACAGTGTAATGCACTACATGCATTGAAAATATGAATTTCATGCCGGAAAACTGAAGGTACCGGATTATCGATGGCCGGATTTTTGTTGGTCAACCTGTACTTCCAATCTCTAAATATTTATACACGCAGTTTAAAATTCAGCAATGATATTTATTCTTAATTATCAATATAAACAACCATATTAATTAACATACAACAAAATATCTTTTGTTTAAAAAAAAAAAATTTTTAAGTATACAGACTTTCTTTCTGACAATGGTCTTTCATAAAGACAAGGTTTTGCTTTTGTCACATTTCGCCTGTCCATATATGTCTCATATAGATATCTAAAACCATGTTTCTAAATCCATATCCTTACCTATCAAAATCAATCTCTGTGCTCACCTTTAATTCTAATAATGATAATTACCTTATTTAGTTATTAAATCACCAATTCTCCCATTATATATGACTCTTTATTGACAATAAAAGTCCAAACCATAACACAAGTATATGCTCAATAGTGCTACCAATTATTGTTCAATTATTATTATTAATATTATTATTATAATAAATAAATAAACAATCCCTTTATTCTTTGTACTTCTCACATTTAACAAACCAAAACTACCTTCTAGTGTCCTCCATGCGTGAATTTATCAAATAATGTATAGTAAGCTCAATTTACAAAACTAATAAAAAGGATTATTAATAAAACAGTTTCCGAAAGCAACCAACAAGCTGTTCTTTTAAAGTGATCCCTTCTAAAACACCGTGAGGAAGTCCGGGAGCTCAGAAGTATTGTTCACAGTGCTTCTTCCTCAGTTCCACCCAAAAAACAAATATTAAAAAAAGGCTAAAGGAGAAGCATAACTTCCAAGCAGCAATTCGGTTGTCCACATTTCTTGCCAGTAAGTTTTATCATTCTGGCTGCCTTTTTTGGCCTCTGGTTCTGGTTTAAAGAGTAATTCAATATTGGATTTGACAAGTTTTACACTTCTATTCTGTTCTGCAGCATTCAGATTGTGAGAGGTGTATTGCAAATATATGTCCTGGCAAAGAACATGAGGGGAGGAGAGTGCAGAGGTATAACTATTTGGTATATTACTAATCATTCATAAACTTGGGGCAAGAAGGTGACCATGTAATATTGCAGAAAGCTCTACACCCAGCTGCTGATACAATTACCATGCTGTGGGGTCCCCCCCACTCCATGTACTTGTTTGATTATGGGGGGTAAGAAATAAATACAAATCCATTATGCCTCACTCCACAGGCTTCCTTATCAGCATGTGTCTGGTCCCTCAAACCACTTTATATTACTGCCCGACCAGTTGCAGCTCTCTGATACCGTTAAGCAAAATACGAGCTAACTGTTATAATATGGTAGGATAGAGAGTTCTGGAGTTTGGAGGAAAGAATGGCCTGGGGGATCAAATAATAAGGTAAATATTTATACTTACCTTATAAAGGACCATTTAACCCATGCAGAGTTGAATGGTACAAATCCCTCATTGCTGAGGGCACCCCTAGCAACCTGTGGAGCAACCCTAGGTTTCCACGAAATCCTGGTTGAGAAACACTGATCCAGAAAAATGCAGACAGACAATCTGCATTTTCAGGAATGAATCATGACTTTTTGGGTCAGAGGTGGGTTAATGTCCATGTGGTCCACTTCTACTACCAATATGATTACCGGTGCCTCCGCATAAGATCATATATGTAAAGAGGCTTTTCTATTCATAGTATAGGTCAACTAAAATGTGCAAAATCCCTCAGCAGCCATGTAAAACTTTTTAGCTACTAGATATTTTTACAGCAAATAAAATATTGATAATAGTAATAGGCCATCCTTAATCTAAATCTTGCTTTTGATGAGGTAAAAGTCAGAATTTGGTTTCTTAGCTGACACAATTTTAATGCTGAAAAGTAAACTAATAAATAACCAATGGCATAGTTAAAAATGATTGACAGAATTATTGTCAGAAGGGTTGGCATACTAGGTTTATGGCATATAGTACATATGAATATTTTATGTTTGGTGTGTTTGGAAGAAAAATAAAAAGCATTTGTCAACGTGTATTTGGAATATATGGTTTTCTCCCTTGACAAATAACAAAATATCTGAAAACTAGTCTGAATGATTACTGATGGCTTTTTCTCTAAGATAGATTGAGAGGGCTCTATAGAATGACTTGTCACACTGTAGTACTGGAGAAATATGCTTGTGTATTTGTTTTCATAAAAAAAAGTGCACCAATGTTGTCATTTTTACACTTTTATTAGGATAGAACGATGACAACATTAAATTGCTTTTTTGTTTTTCACATTGCTGTCCTGGGTGTTTTCTTATTTTAGTTGTTCTGACACCTGGTATGCACTTATTGTTTTGGTGGGAAGCAGCAGCTTCCATACTTTTGGTGTGTTATCAAACTAAATAGTTGTTTGAAGCTGCATTGTCTTACAATTGGCATACTAGTTCTATGGTGCTCACCTCCTTGCTCTTGATGCAGAATAGATGTTTTGTTATTCTGAAAATATCATTCAGGTATATTCCTCAATGGGTATATCCATTATTATTTAGCATATAGAGAGAGGAGGGTGGGAATCCAGCTCATCATAAGTAAACTATAGAGAAAGGAAACAGTTATTTTTCCTGTATCCCCATGACCAACCTTGCCTATGGTTTCTGCCTGAGCCCAACAGAAAGAACTTCTCCTGATTTTACTTTTTTGTCTTCTACATAAACGTTATATTCTTGCTATTTGTTGGATGAACATACATAAAGTATTTTGTTGTACTTGTTTGATAAGAGGAAAAAAACACCTGTTGATGCCAGGAAACCTTAAAGCTTCTAACATGCTGTGCTCTCTGTCGTATTGCAGTGGTACCTCAAGTACTTTATATGCCCTATCAAGTTTACATTCAGAAGACAAATTAGATATACAACTGCAATGTGGGCACACTGGGAAATAGAGGTTATTTTACATAAGATGTAGGTTTGATGCTAGTACCTCCTATGGCTGCCTTGTAGACCTGGACTCTTCTGACTTCTAGATAATGTGGAATTATTGAAGAGATTTTTCTGGCTACCTCAATTGTGCCAACTGAATTGGAAAGGGTCAAAATAATTTTACAAAAGGGACACAGCTGAATATTACTCACTGTTCACATTACTGATATACAGGGAATTGTGGGGTCCTGTGGGGAAAGTGCAGGATGACAATACTGATCTTCCATAAATACAGTATATACAAGCCATGCTACAGTTTCAACTGTAATTTGGGATATGTTCAAATCACTTAATTATCAGACTAAAGGTTTTCTTTTAGATACAGCAATATGTTTGTTTTGTCGGAGCCAAATCCAATGTGCTTTGCAAAATTTGAGAGTTTGAAAAAGTTGGTTGTACAATGGCTGCATACAAATATAAGTATCATAAAACTGGACTTTCCACTTAGGTGACTTTGCCATTTAGTACCATACGCTGTATAAGTTTACACGTAAATATCAGATTGCATATTAAGCCTTGAATGGTTTCCTTCCTTGTCTAATTGTATGTGTACCCATAATAAAATGCTGACATCTGAATTTCAAGAGACATTATTGATGACCTCATTGATTTCATCGATTTGATCTTAGAAAGCATGCTTTTTATATGTTACTTTAGTTTCTGTTCCTCTCTTACCAATATGGCTGTGTGCTGTGGTGTTCAGAACACATACCAGTTGCCGTTCACTTGTACTGCATTGGACTACCCATTTATTTGAATTGGCAGCTCAGTTTAAAACATTGCACAGAAATGTACAGCAATTTTAAGAGGGCAATGCACAGTATTGCATTGACATAGATTGTTTCACATTGTTTTAGTAAGGGACTTTGGTGTACCCATGAAAATGAATGTTGTACATCTGTGGTTCCCATCAGCCAACATTTATAGCCCTTTTGCTGGTATTCTGCCAGTGCTTTTTTATATATTGAAGCATATATTATATACATTTCTATATAACCTTGGGATTCAACAGTGGAAGTTATTGACCTCATTTCCTTCCTCATTGCAAAAAAAAAAAAAAAACAAGGATGATGTGATGGCAAGCTGAAAAGCATACAGGTATAAACTGATTTCTATCATATTATGTAATTGTTTTATAATATTATATGGTTTTAATGATTTGTGGGTGTGAGATAGATATAAAAAACTATCCAAGATTGATTTACATTTCCTTGTAAAAAGAGCTCTAACATTCAGTAAAGCGTATACCTGATTCCATAAATAGCCTCATCATGCATATAAAGTCATGTAGTTGGATACAGAGTAGAAAATGAATTGTTATTACTATAGTGAAGTACTAATCTATACTAATTTAAGTCTTAGATCAGCTACTAAACAGCACACTTATCTTCCCTGAAATGATATTACTAACATCATAATGATGGGAATAGAAGCCACCACTTGGTTCAAAGACAATTTATTCTAAATCCATGAGAAATTGTGTATTTTTATTGTCATGGAAATATTTATTTATCTATTCTGGTTTGGATTGTCACAGTGCTTGGAGAAAAAAAGTATATTCCTAATTTTTTCAACACTGTATTAAGTACTGTATTGTACTAGATGGATTTTAATAAAGTGCAATTAAAGTAAAAATTTCCCTCTTCCAATTATTTGCAACATTGGACAGTATGATTAGATCCTTGATATAGGTGAAATGCATTAGAGTATTATTATAGTCTGGAGAGGTATTGTTACAGACTTACATATTCTTTATGTGTCAGGTTTTTTTGAGCAAATTTAAAATGTAAACCTGAATGCAGCTATCACATCTTTGGCCTACACATATTTGCCACACCATTATTACTTCAAACATCATAATCATTTTCTGACCTGTTTCCAATTTCTCTAAAGCATGCCACATTTTTAGAACCCCTCATGTAAAGGATTTTTTCTCTGATTTACTTTGGTGAAAAGGATATAAACTTGTAACTGCTTAATAAAGAAACCAAGCTGGTTTGTCTTTACAGAAAACTTGATATGTAAGCACAGAATATTATTTTTTTTCTACAGCTCTCTCTCCGAATAGGAAATGGCTTAACCATGCATATTGCTGCTACCAGTTTGAAATGAACCATAAAACTGGGAGAATTGTGTTTTTTACACATGTGACATTACTTTACTAGCATACAGGCAGGTAGGTGAGAAGTTTTTGTTTTATGCTATGCCAGACTGCAAAAACTTGCAAGAAATACTTTATTTGTTGTGGATGCTATGGGTGGAAGATGGCAAAAGAATCTCTATTGTCTTCTTCCAGTAAACTATTGCAGTGTTAAGCACCATCTTTATCATGTAGGAGGGAAAAAAAAGTGAGTCACATACTACTCTGTTTCTGGAAAAGAAAATTATTTTACCCCACATGCCTATGTTTAGTGGTGTGGCGTGGATGCAAGGAGAGTTTTGAGAATGTGCTGCTGGGAAGGGGACATTAAACTATAATAAAGTGTGATAAATGGTTAAACCCACTGCTGGTTTCTAATGCATTCTGTGTCCCTGCTAGGAAGATTCACTCACTCCTATTGTCCTGATCACCAATAAAATTGTGAAAAAGTCAAGGCCAATCCAAAATCCAAAACAGGAGTAGATGGGAAAACCTTCAATAGGAACCCTTGCTCCTGAGATTTTTCCTCCCTACTTCTAGTTGTGTCTACAGAACAGGGAGGGTGGGAGGGATATCTCCCTATTGGGACAGAGATGGCAAAAAATAGTCGTTTTAACCCCTACACCATACACAATTAAAACAAACAACCATTTGGCTTTAGATATACTCTTAAAGCAAACATGCTACTTTGATCTGCATATGCAAAGAATATGTTTGTCATAAAATTTTCCTAGCCACAATTTCTTTTTCTTTCAAAAAATGACAATATCAGTTTAGCTTGAGGGATTATGATGAAAAAATGTTTCTAAAACATATTAGATATAATAGCATTTAAAACAAAAACAGAACAAAACTTAATCTGTTGCCCTTTGCTTGGCAAAACATGAGACAAGGTCCAGATGTGGTACATAAGGGGATACACAAATGTCCCCTTGTCGATCAGTCTTGTGGAGGCATTGGGTTATGATAAGAACTTATTTCAACAGAATCACCTTTGCAGCAAGAATGGTCCGTGATAGGAAAACATGTACATCAGAGGAGGACATGATTATTCTACTTCTGGGAACATAAATAAACTTTTTAAAGTTGGTATGTGGGTGTCTCTATTTTTATTCCAAAAATGTACTTTTCATGGTAAACATGTATTGTGATTATATACATTTACCATTTGTGGTATTGGGTGCGTAGTACTTGTGTAACCTGTATTGTATACCCTAGAAATATTAGGATGTTTGGTTACCCCCTTATTAGGAGCCAGATTTCACCAAAAGCCCAATCCAAACAAACCTCCACATCCTCTTTGGGTGGCTGGATGTGGGAAAGAAGTTCACCAATGTTGAAGTAAGGCCTGGTATCGTACAGGAATGGGGGGGGGGGGGGGGACCATGATTGCAACCTATCTCAATAGGAAGTAAACTACTAGCAATTGATCCTATAAGAATTTTAGATCAGTAAGATCAGTAATGTCACTGGCAATATTAAAATCTTTGTCTCTCTACATGACCAGAAACAAAAAATAATGATCTCTAGAGGGGGAGGAAGAGATTTAAATGTAGGAGTTATGCTTAGGCTTACCCTTTAAGTCATTGACATAGCTCCTGGATATGATCGCTTATCTGCCCCCCTGTAAAAAACCAATATGTGACCAGTGTTGGACCGCCATCAGACGCTGTTGTCAGGCATTAGCAGACATTATAGAATGGTTGCTATTTAACAAATGACAAACTGAGGTTGACTCTTAGCTGCGATTTTGTGTGTTTTAAGCCATTCGACTGAATACAACTTTTGTACACAAAGCAGCAGGGAGCAGAGCTCACATTATAAAGTATGTACTAATTCACTGCATTTAATTCTGTTAGCAGCATGTGCACTAGCCTAGTAGCCAGTCATAAATTAGCTGTTGATAGATAAGTAAACATCATCTGCAATCATAATGGTTTTTTTCACATTCATTTTGTCCTTCTGGAAGTGTTAATGCTGATCAAACAGATCAACAGAGTAAATCATCAGATAAATGCCTCAAACATTCAGTAATCACACACTAGACTACAAGTAAACAGATTTGGTTGGGAAGTCAAGTTTTCATCAAATTGCTGTGCTCCTTGTGCAGGAAAAGCTAAATGGATATATATGCAGCGTGGAGTGATTTAGGGACAGGACACTTTTTTAAACAGTCTGTCTCTGGAAATGGAAGCAGACAGCTCACACTGTGAGCCGCTAGAATATTTTTACCCTTCTGGTAATAGCATTTGCAGAACGATAAAAAAATCAATTTACACTTCTTTTTTCTCCTTGTCAATGATCTTGTCAGTAAAGAAATATCAACACCACAACGTGTTTATTAAAAATTGTGTTTCCATGGTAATAGAAAAGCTTTATTATAAGATATAATATAGAGAAATAATTAGCAATTTACCTTATTTTATAATTGATGTCTAGTAATTAATTCTGTTTTTCAAGAGAAAATGTATCACCTTAATTGTGTGGCCATCTTGACGTAGATAGAAATCTGAACTGGTAACCTCACAAGGACACGTGAATTAATAAAATTAGATTTATTCAGAAAATGTCTTTAAAGACTTGCTGCAGCTAGCCACTGATGAATTAATGAAACAAATTGCAGTGTGGTTTATTTGCATAATGATTATGTAAGGGGTTCTTCATGAAAATTGCACTCCCATGAATTCTGAAACAAAAGAAATGTCATCAACCTCAATATTATATAGCAATTGCTATGAGTAATGTGTTAATTGCATAGGTGATTGTCAGCAGTGGAAGTAAGAGAATGGCCCAGACTTGATTATCTGAAATTATTCCTATGAACATGGTTTATTTTAAGCCTGGTAAATTGTTTTGTTAATGTAGTTCGTGCTTGAAGCTTTGGAGCTTGGCTGTTGCATGCAGATCACTAGAGATGAAAACCATATATAGTTAAAATACTCCCCAAACCCTCTATTCAGAGATGTGTACCAGAATCCTACATATATAGCCCACAAACAGTACACATTGGTGTATATATATATATATATATATATATATATATATATATAAACAGTTTATATATATAAACAGCAACTAATGCAGTTATATATTTACCCCCTGGTGATCCCCTGTACAGCCACACACAGGTTAGGGGCAAGGACAAGAACTAGCTGTGCTGCTTAACTGCTCTATATAACGTTAGGTCACCACACAGGTTTGCAATGTGTGGCAGAGTTGTGTGAATATTACAAATTATTGAGCACAAATACAAATCAATTTGTGGGTAACACAGTGGTCTTTCTTAAGGGCTAGCAGTGCTCTAATGGGAAGGAAAGGGGTAAGGAAAGGGTGGAGGATAAATGGATATCCCAATTCTGGAGTTAGGCTGTACATTGCTAATGGAAGTTTTAACAAAAATGTGATGTGTGACATTGGTTCCACATGAACGATTTGTCACAGATGCCATAATACCCCTAAAGGCCATTAAAATAAAACTCTTTCAAGATGAGTCCTACATTTTAACCCTGGTATTTTAAATAGTTATAACCAATATTTCCTATTACATCCTTATATCATTTCAGGATATAGTTAACAATTTACCAATTATACACAACTTTAAAGTGTCTTCATCAAAATGTATATTCATAAGATATACATTTGTGTAACACAGCTATTAAAGCCCAAAAGCCGGTCTCCAATGGGTTTCCCATAAGCATTTTCCACTACAAAATTTCACATGGCCTGCTTTAACGTGAACAAATTAAAATCTGAAATCATATAAAACTCCCTTCCAAGATTTCATTCATTCTTTTTGTGTTCCTTCTGCCAAATTCAAGTTCAGCCCTCAGAATTTCCATCATCTTCTTTGGAACATTTTGGTGATGACCAACTTTTTTATTCTAAATAAAACAATTTTTTAATGCCAAGGACTTATGATCTACAACAGTTTTAGATCTCTACAGCAATGGAAACTTTTTTAATGTCTAATGCAGCTTTACATTTATCAAAGAGTTCTATTTTTATTTTATTTATTTACCTAATAAATGCTTTTAAACAGCAGATGGAAAACACAGCCAAGACTTTTTATTAATAGGAATATCCATAACATTGTTCCAGAAGACTTCTTTCATTTCCACTCTTGCCATCCGTAACCAATGTCTTAAGAATTGATTCAAGGTTATTAAACTTTCTTTAGTTATATTCTTAGGTTAAAAGAGTTGATATAGATCTTTGTAGAAGAGTGGTGCAAATGGAGATTATCTACCCTGTCTTGAGGTAATTAGGTCTAATTATGGTAATTAGCAACTTTATCAGGTATGTGTTTTATTTTTTTTAAAGATTTTGGCAGCTTGACAGTCCTCTAATTGAAACAACCAATGAGTGTTTTGTAAGCTGTTAGGAACTAGTTAAAATTGGTTAAAATCTTACAGTTTTGTTGTGTCTGTGAAAAACTTTACCAACCATAGGATTCCCTAGATACCAGAGCTTTGTTGGAAGTGTAAAAGGAGCCAGGTACAATGCTACACATTTGATTGACCTGCCCCTAATTCATAGATTCTAGTCATCTATGTTCTCTTAAAAGTATGTCTACAACAAAGAGACAGGCTTTTCTATTACCATGTCCCCAGAAATTTGGCTAATGTCTTCTCCCGGGGTTCTTAGCTGGGAAAACGGAGGGAAAGGTAAAAGAGGGAAAGGACCATGGGATCTGGTAGGAAGGTCTGCAATGTGGATTTAAGGTATGCACTGGGGGGTCTATTACAGAGGTCTGCACTGGGAGTATATCAATGAGATCTGCACTTAGGGTGTCTATCACTGAAATCCACTTTGGAGGTCTATCACTGAGTCCTGAACTAGAGGACTGTCACTGACACTCAAGAACTGGGGCAAACATGAACAGTAGATGCTGTTCTTTATTTAATTGTACCCTTTAAACTATTTACATTACTTATTGCTATTTTGCCCTGCTTGCTTCTCATAGCTGTCCCTAAAGATAGGAGGTATGCACAGAGACTTTGTCTCAAGGTAAGTTCACACATTACCAAATGAATGCCAACATACACAGATTCCACAGAATATTCTTTATTATCACATCAAGTGACAGACAAAGCAATCTTGGCCATCTTTGCATTGTCTGTCACCTATGTGCTAATAATAAGTAAAGTTACATGGGGGAGTTAAGGGTGTTCAGCTAGTGAAAGCAAGTCAGGTCTTGCTTTTTCTCTGCTGGCACAGAACTGTTTCTCTTTGCTCCTTCCAACTGAATAGATTTGGTGGAAGCAAAAGAAAACCCATATGCAACCACTGAGCCAAATGCAGAGTTCACTTTGATATTAGTTTTATTGTTCTTTATTAATAGAAGCCCCTTTAATTTACCATTTGATAGTAGTCTTTTATTATGGTTAAGGCTAAAAATTGATAATTTATAGAAAACATCTATATATGCAAAACCAAATGATAAATACATGGGCGATGTACAATTTTTTTTAATGTTACATTTCTGACATGAGCACATCCAGTCTTGGTACCGCTGCCTCTTTTTCAAGGGTGTACCAAAAGTAATTTGGGTCTTGCTGGATCTAAAGAGATTAATGGAAATTGATGCATTTTGCGATGTTAATTTAAAGTGAATTGACTTTTGATAAGGCTGCCCTTTTACCATAGGAAGCCAACACATGGTTTTGTTGTTAATAAAATATGTATAAGAGAGTCAACACAATAAAAAAGATGGTGGAGTGCAGAACTAAATGACAAGACAATGTGATCCAAACTAGGTATATGACTAGCAGCATTTGCTTTGGCAGCTAACACATTAAAGAAAATAGGGAACACATAGGGAAAGGGGGAATATTTGTGACCCATGAAATTCACTGGCTGTTTTATTGCACCTTGAATAATTCATGGACTTCTTTATTTGGACCCTCAAATTGCTTTGGAACCATCCACCAAAACAGAACAAGTAAGCACAAGTATACTTAATATTATTCTTGTTATTCTTCCAGTAAATGCATCAATAAATTGTATTTTTTACTTGAATTTTCTATTAAGCACTATTTAAATTATTATTAGCAAGTTTGACCAGTTTATTGAATTGGTGAATGTATACATAACCCTTAAACCCTTACATTTTCCGAGTATGAAAGATACCAGGGCAGAAGGTTATTGGCATCATTTTAAGTGACCAGATAATGGAAATAAATGGACTAAAAAGCTCTTGTATTTAACACTTCAGTGAAGAGGGCAGCATGAGGGTTTGCTATTAAAAAGGTGAGTTAGTGATGCAAATAATTGTGGCCTTATTACACTATTAAGTAAAACATTAGAGACTGAATTAAAAATCAGTTATCTATCTTCATAACTATCATACAATATATTTTGGTGACAGTTTAAGAATATCTCTGGAAGAAAAAAGTCAAAAACTAATCCTAACTAGACTTTTCCCAGCAAATTGTATAAATTATATGCACACGTATAACATTTCTGGAAAATGGTACTTCTCATCAATCAGATCTAATATACTAATTCATTTCATGTCAGACTGCAGATTCACATGCTCCTTTTTTATGCCATTTCTGTGCCTTTTAATAATATGCAAATGGCTCTCAGCTTTTCTAATGCAGAATTAAAGTTCTAATTATACAGAAGTCAGAAAACAGAGGTCAGGAAAACTGTTCCTACAGCAGGCCATATTTACTTACTAGAATATTTTTCTCTTATAAGAATGTACATCTGACATCTGAATGTACATGCTATTTGTAAAAATAAAAATAAAAATCTGTTTCAATACAGAACAAAACAGCAAAACTTCAAAAAAAGCAAAATGAATAAATAAATTACAATGTACAAAATAACCAATAATATTTTTTCTCGACTGAAAGAAAAATTCTGATTGGTTGCTATAGATTACTAAGTATACTTAAATAAATAAGGCTTCTAGCACATTAGTTTTTTTTGCACCTGTAAACTTTGTGAAGAATATTTAGGCCTGGCTCTTTTGGCATTATGAAAACCCTTTAAAGTAATCAAAATTGTTATGCCAGATAATTGTTCCCAAGTTTTCACAAGTGTCCCTATTGGGAGGTTTTCCTGCACTGTTTACTGAATAAACTCAAAAACATTGGATTTCCTGTAATTTTCTCTCTGTTTGATAATGATCACCAGAACAAATAAAAGGCTGAATCTCCACAGCAATATAATTTGACACAGAGTCCAACACTTTCTAATATCTCAAACTATTTTTTTCTTTGTATGTAAAATGTAACCTTTCTCTTGCAATTATTTTAATGCAGATGGACCTCACATTTCTTGATCTATTGGTTGCTTCACTCTGCACCACCCAATCTGTGGCATGACTCTCCCCAGGGAATGGAAAGACAAGCTTTTAAGGAGTGTTTCTCAACCATGGTTCTTCCAGAAGCCAGTATTGTAAAAGGCATTTATCCCCTTGACCACCACACTATGATATGTGAGCTGTGGATATAGCATGGCACGTATTACAGGAGGCTTCAGGCTGCTCCTTCTGTATATGCCCAACAAAGAGACTTTTCTCCCCCGCAATTAAAAAAAAGTGCTGGGTGTAGCAATATCCACATACTTTTGATCACAATTGTAAGTGTGATGTTAAGGTTTCCACTAGTCATGTAGTGTACATGTGCCTTTTTTTTTAAAGCCTGCATTTCCAAACCAAGTTAAATGAAAAATGAAAAATGACTGGTGATTGTCCTTTTGAAATGGCTTGTGATTGTCCTTTTAGTGATGCCTTTGTGGCTGCCTTCAAAAGGATTATAAATCTTAATTTATTTAATCCAGCGTACTGCAAAATCTGATTTTAATTGGCTATGCCTTTGCTCATACGTTCATTCATCCTGAAAAAAGAAACAATACTCTAAGCATTTGGAAAAGCTCTCCTATTCATCCCATGTATAAATGTTTCTTATTATGTTGTTTTAATCAGCATAACAAGGTGATAATTTCCCCTTAATGAAATCATTCAGCACTTGGACATTTGCCTAGCGTTCACCACTCTCCCAAGCTAATAAGATGGAAACCACCCATGATTTACCTTGGCTGTTTTATTGAGTATATGCATAATATATTAGTGTAGGTAGTAGATGGCACAGAGCACATCAAAAGTTAAAACAACCCAATAATTCAAGCTAGTTCATTTGTCAAGTGTTCCATAGCTTCCTTATTAGGCTATAATCACAAACAAGAGCAATGTTGGGAAGCAAAAACATTGCACTTAAAACAACTTCTTTTCTATTTTAAGAAATAGGTGAGAGATAATTAAACCTCTTGCAGGTCTTTATTACTGTAATATCTTTATAAAGATAGATTCACTTCCAGTCCCAGTCAGGGAATTGGGAAACTCTAATGCATTCCTAAAGGAGATTGGTAGCCATAAACCCCTGGCAAAGTTTCTAATGCTTCCTAACTCCAGAACTAAGCATTGAGCTCAGCTCTGTGTACGGGAGTGCCACATATAAAGCCAGCCATTGGAGACAATGAACCTCCTGTGCATGCATCAGAGTTACATTATCAATGACTATCCAATGGGGATAAGGATCACTGTCCTCCAGGATGTCCATTGTGGCATCAGTAGCGAAGATGACAGCTTCCTCTGGTGCAACAGTGACAAGTCCTGGACCTGGTATTGCTGAATAGCAACTTCACACAGGTATAATAATCAGCAAGTACACTGTGCACTGTTAAGGCAGAAGCTCACTGCCCATCCACAAGTATTATACTGCTTTAAAAAAAAGTCAGGCCCAGTCATTCTCCCCCTCCCGTCTCGTATGTAAGGATCATCAAAGATCCTTTCCAACAACAGTTATTGCACATGTGTATGCAGCCTAGGAATGAGCACTGTACAAACCCCCGCTGTGCTCCCCCCTTAGAAAAATACAGCAGTTGTCCCCACACTGTTGTTAAATTATCCACCATGACGAATCAGTGAATGAGACTGGGGGACTTGCGATTGTCTCGGGCAATCCTCTAATGTTTGTACATAGCCTTACTTTTAGGTCTAATCTGGCCACAACCACCATTTGTTGCAGTGCACTACATGTGTCACAGAATTCCTCTTCTTAGTGCGCCCTAGGGTGTTCTAGGTCTTTTAATTTCCCCGGCGGTATTTCAGTGTGTGGCTCAGGGTTATTATTCAGTACTAAAAGCAGTAACCCCCTAGCCAAACTCGGGGTGCCATTTTAAAGGAGTTACCTGGTCCTGACGAGCATCTCTGTCCCCTGGCCTTGTGTCCCCGGCGTAATCAATGGGATGTGTGAGCTTGCAGGGGCGGTGCGCTGGGGGGCGTGACCTGGTGGGAAATTTAAACAGAATGCACCGCTTTCACATTCAAGAATACTAACAATATCAGGCCACCAGGGAGGTTAAGATCTTAACAAGCACTTGCTTCTTCTGCACATCATTGAAACTTTAAAGTGAATACATGTATACTGCAATTTTTTAAATACTTAAATAAGGCTCACACTTGTTTCTCTTTACCTCACTTTAATGCACTCTTTTGTAAATCATCAAGATGTTATATTGGGTAATCCATTTAGCACTGTAATCTTTTTTTTTTTTTAATTATTTTTAATTCATGAATTTATTTATTTATTTTATGAATTTTACAGGTACTTTTTCTTTATATGTTAAGATGAAGATAAAATAATGGCTGCCTTTAGAAGTAGCAACTCTACCTTTTATCAGGCTATTTCTTTCTAAACGGTAAAGTCCTGAGGAAATTTTGTGAGCTGTAATATGCTGAAACATCCCGCTAGATGGAAAGACACATTAGGGATGCAGAGTGTGACCTTACGCATAAAGGCGAGGATCACATTTGCACTTGTGCAAATGTGTGACAGCAATCTTCCCATTTATTCTCCCTTTATTAAAAAAAGTTTTATATGGAGCTTTTTCTTTCATCAAATTAGAAGAAACCTTTATTTACCAAGAGATCAGTCTTGCAGGTTTTTTGAAGGGGATATGTACAAATGAAACAGTACATTTGTACAAAAGGTGTATTTTCAAAAATGTTAGTAATGAAATGTATTTACAGTCAAACCAATTTCAATTAAACAAAGGCAATGACTAAAACTTTCTTGTATTTGTTTGCTGTTGGGGGGATTCGTGTCAATGTCCTCTCTTTGAGATACATCGGACCCCGAATTATTAAAGTTCTCCAAAGAGTGGCACCATTACATCGATCATTCTCACATTGGACCGCCACTGTACACATGTCAGATTCTTGCCTCAAAAAAGCCTGACTATTCGTATTGGGCAACAATCATCTCTCTCGACCATTATGAGTTTTTACTGTGCAGGACTTGCAAAAGTGAAACAGATAAAACACCAGACTGCAGGGGCTAAAACTCTATAGTTACACAACTGTGGAGGGTAAGAGTGGGTTGAGTTAGGTTAGGTCAGTGAAGAGGGCAGGATAGGTGTTGGATAAGGGAATGTTCCAATAAAGTGTTCTTTCATTGATAGGGTTGAACCTTGATGTATTTATAATATGCTTTATTGTTACAGATATCCCATTTTACACCTTTCTTTTGTTCAAATGCCTATATTATCTTAAAGTCAATCTATGCCCGGAATAAGTATTTAGGTATATTGACAAACAAAGGGAGCTCTTTAAAATAAGCCCTTTTTTATATCCGTGTTGATTGTAGTATTGTCAAGAAATACATGACCGGGGTACAGCATAGGAAGTCCTCTCTGCCATCACCAATTAATTCCCCCACCCCCAAAAACCACTTAACAAGCAAACAAGAAAGACCATTACACATTACACGGAACAACTCTTCATGTAGGTCCATGAAAGGATCCACCAATCCTCCTTCATAATCCCGCTGTCTCCAATCCACCGCCAGGCCCCTAGGCGCACATACCCCGCCTCGGGGACAGTTAGCGGATCTCCATACTCCAACTTAGCCTCCACAACAACCAAGTGTCATGCAAGGCCAACCTTACTGTCCAAAAACCAAGCTTTCCATGTCCCCATCTCCTCTATATTTTCCATTACCCCCCCTCTAACTTTCATGGACCCGAACAACAAAACCTGCCCGGCCGGCTGCTGTGACAATAATCCCCCCCTTCCTCAAATACGGAGGGAGGGTGGGAACGCAGTCACCAGTAATTCTTTTCAAAGTGCTGCTCCCCCATCCACGGGACCCCTCTTTTAACTCCTAACCTCTCACCTCCCCTTCTCCATCAGCCTCCAATCCTAAGATTCCTTTTTTCCTGCACCTTTTTTTTTTTTTTTTTTTAACTTTTAACCCCCCAACCTCAGCCTTCTCCACTCCCCTTGTCACGAGGCCCCTTCACCCCTCTTCTTCCCTCCGCCCTCCTTACTTGAACTTTTAACCCCCCAACGCTCAGCCTTCTCTACTCCCCGGTCATGAGGCCCTTCGCCCATCTTATTGCTTCAGGCCTGCTTTTTCGCAACACAAGCATGTGATTTGTTTAGTGAAGAGAAGACCCTCGCAGTCTACCAGTTTTCTAAGCAACCAGATGATGTTTCTAAGCTGTTAGAACCTAACTGTAGGCATTTGCTATGGTCTGTGAGCAGGAATCTCTTCACATTAACGTTTTTAGGGAGGTCAAAAGGCTATTTTATGGATTTTAAGAATATATAAATTGCTAATCTACTATATATAGTCTTGGCAGAAGTTCACTTTAGGATTGTAGAAATTATTTGATTACAGTAATTTATTCATGAAGCTTCACAGCAAGTTATACTTACAGCTCAGCAATCAGGACCTTGCTTTCACTTCTACTATTGGGCCCCATGTAGCACATATGACACTAATAGGTAACGTTAGCAGAGCCTATCTTTCTTGTTCCTATACATCAGATCTTTGGCTGGACATAAATCAGATGCTATTTCAGCCAAATGCAGAACCAGAATCTCTGTGAAGGTCAGGATTTTCCCTATAGAGACCAAAGAACTAGTCATCTCCTCTCAGTTCCTTTCTCATCAGACAAACCAGGAACTTTCAGTTGTCAATCTGTAGACTGGAACATGTGGCAGTTCTGAGAGTGTCTGCTTTATAGAACTGTTTAAAATCAACTATTTTAAGGGATCTGAGTATCTATTAAGTGTCATTGCTTATGGCATGCTTGAAAGTTTCTTTGTTTGGGAAACGTTTCAGGTGAGATGTAGGTACAGGACTCTAAAATTGACAGCAAAAAACCCCCCAAAAAACAGTAATAATAAAATAAAATTGTTCTTGGTATAATATTTGACATTAGGTATAAGCAGTAACTAAAAAATAGGGTTGTACTTACAAAAGTATATAATGATACCTAATGATATTGAAATTCGTAGCTTTTATCCACAGAGCTTTTACCCTCCTCTGTTCCCAGTCAGATTCTAACTACAGGTAGTCCCCGGGTTACATACGAGATAGGGACTGTAGGTTTGTTCTTAAGTTGAATTTGTTTGTAAGTTGGAACAGGTACATTATTTTAATAAATGCAATTAGGACAGATGTTTGTCTCAACATATTATTAGGCAGTGAGGTGTTACTATATAAAATCCTCGCTGTTAGTTAATCACAAACAAAGCAAAAAAAACTATGAAGCCTAGACATTCATTACCTTCTGGGGGAAAAATGTGCTTTGATATGCAAAAATAAACAACTGTTGAGTTTGTCTTGGTCATTAAAGAGTTACAAGAAGTTGCAGATCAGCTCCACTCTTAAGATCACCCACAACCTCTGCTGTGTTTAACAAAAGATTTCTTCTGCAAGTCATGCAAACTGCCCCCCCTATCAAGCCTCTATCCTGCACACAAGCGAGCGGGGAAGCCCCATTCGTATCTAGGAGGCGTTTTTATGTTGGATGTCTATAACTCGGGGACTACCTCTATTGCTGCTCAATTTTCCTTCAGAAGCCTGATCAGATCATGGTCTTCCTCCTCTCACTTTCATCTGGGCCTACAACCATCTCCTGCTCCTACTTCACTATGTTCCATAGTCAGCTGCCACTATCATCCTCGTGATCAGCTTTCTCTTCCTAAACTCCCCTTTTTTGCAGTTATTTAATCATAAATCTCTCTTTTTTTAATTCACTTGGGTCTCTCTTCTCATGATTATGTCAAATAGGATTGTACACCTGAACATACGGGGACTGATTTATTATAGCTCTCCAAGACTGGAGAAAGTGGACTAAAAATGGTTTAACTTTGGTGATCTAGCAAATCTGGAATAATCTAGATTTTAGAAAATGTTTTTAATCCTTGACCAGATCCATTTCAGATGTGCTAGTTCACCATCCCCACCAGGCTTGGAGAGCTTTGATAAATCAGGCCCATAATATGTCTTGCTTTGGCTTAAATAATCCAATTTATATGCTAGTAAAAACTTACTAGCATGAAATAAACCCCCATAGTTGACATTTTTTTTAAAGGAAGCTGCCGATATGACATCAGCTCCTCCTATGGTAATTGGTTGATATCACCATGTTTAAAGAGTGTATTTTAAGGAGGAATAAGGCTTTCTGTTGTGTGAGATTTGCAAAATTAAGGATTCCAGTGGGGTCTAAAGATGGTCATGAATGACAAGCTTATTTTTGAAAACTGCCTAATGAGGTGACAATCATTGCATAAGATTATCCCCCTTAAGTTGCTTCTGTGGCTGTGAACATTACAGCATTATAACATTATAATAAAGCAGCGTAATAGCTTTACAACCAGCACTCATGGACTTATGTTGCTTCAGGCAGTGTAAAGAACTTCATCTTCAAAGCCCTTCAAAAGTCCTGAAGCTGCTCTGTGAGCCTGCTCAGTTCACCCTTCTTCCAGAAGCCTTTCAATTATATAGTAGTTATAGTAGTTATATAGTTCAGTCATATAATAAATATAAACACAGAGAAGGTTCTCTGCAAAGGGGAGGAGAACAAATTCAGCAATTCTACTGTTTTATCTGAGTATGGATTTCTTCAAACTAACGAGCAGCTACAGGGGTTAGTAAGAGATTGGTATAGTTCAGTTCAAATATTTGCAGCTGTGGTAGGGCAACCACAAATGTGCATACTGGCATGACAACATTACATATTTGTTATGGAAAGTTAATTTAAATGGGCTACTTAATGCATGGTAGTGCACCAAATGCATTGCAGGATTTTTTGTTTACAACCACTGCATATGGTAGTGTGTTAACTTGCATTATAGTGTGTTGTATACAAGTCTGCCACAAGTTTATGGACAAGAAAAGTTTAGGTGCTATAGAATGAATGGCACTGTGGTGTTCTAACATATTACAAGTGTAAAATGGGTTTTCAAACGTATCTACTATTTATTAAGAATAAACTTTAATGTCTATTATTTGAACATGGGTTCATTTTAGGGGAGAAAACAAAAACTCTGTAAAAATTCAAGTTTCACTTGACTCATCTGCTAATAACTGAGCTGTCACTAAGTATTACCAAGATAACTTAAAAATAAAAAAGACATTGTAACTGAAACCTAATATACAATGAACAAAAGTTCAAGCTTATTAAAACTTAACGAACATTAGTATTCAGTTCAACATGCTAATTGTTTTAGCAGATCATTATATAAAGGAAATAATTCCATTCAACATGGTAACTTTTAACAGATTAGTATTCAAATAAAATAACTTAAAGATGTTTGGAAACTCTTTTGGGGAATTCATGTATACTGGCTGGGAATTTGGATCAGTGACACCACTATGCAAGAAACCATACACTAGAGTTTGGTTTTATAAAGAGTTTGCTGTATTACTTTTCTACCAGTAAATGTAATGTGCTCCAGAATGACATGGTATTTTTTTATTAAACAATCCTCATTGTGTACGTTTATGAAGAACACTCAAACCAGCTCATCTTAGGAGAGGCAGGGGCAAGCAGAAATATTTATATGTAGTAAAAAGTCGTGACACATGTTCTAAGAAGGCTTGCAATGTACATAAGTATATTAATCTAAGGTTTAGTCTACACGGACATTTTCCCCAGCGTTAACCCTGAGGCTTTAAAGCCCATGTTTGATGCTAATCTACACCAGGGGGGTTTCCTTGATGCACGTTTTTGAGCATTATAGATAGTGCTCCTTGCAACGTTTAAAAAATCAAAACATGGGGAAAACGCAGGTAAACATGTTCACTGATTTTAACCTCCTGGGCGTTTAACTGATGTCTAGATTTCTGTACCAAAAGCGTTACACTGTTTTTCATGAAATTTTTTTTTAAATTGTAGACCTGTAATTTACAGAATTATGTCCGAACAAGCGTCTAGTAGAGATCATGAATATAAAAAAAGTTTGAAACACACAATCATGTAAAAAAAAAAAAAAAATTACTTTTAATAAAATTAAATAAAAAACACAAAAAAACAGTTTAAACAAGAATACATAAATAAATCAAAAATAATAAAAATGCAATAATTCGGTATTCTGTATAGTAATATATTTTTCTAAAACCCCTCCCTAGTGTGGTAAATTTTAAACGTCACATACCTATAGACAAAACCACATAAATATATTTTGTATTATTTTGTATTGGATTGGATACAGGACTTTGTATTGAATCCAATACAAAATATTTGAATTTCCCACTACGACCCCCATCGACGGGCGCACGCACGGACATCATCAGGAATCGCCGAGGGACGCGTACGCGAACGTCGGGTGTTCTAATTCTTTCTGAACTTCCATACTTCCATGCAAAAAGTGTTAAATTTTTTGCATGGAAATTTATTTTAGATTGTAGGCTATAATTCACCGAATTACTCAATAATTATTTATAATTCACCGAATTACAACGAATTACCGCATAACTCACTGAAATATGTCCAAAATTTTATAAATTTAATAAAAAAATTTTGTTTTATAAAACATAAAAAAAAAATCTTTAAAAAAAAATCTTAAAAAAAATCTTTTAAAAACAAAAAAATCTTTAAAAAAAAAAATCTTTAAAACAAATAGTGTATAATGTAATGTATATGTACAGTAGCTTATATAATATATATATAATACAATTATATATATATTATATAAAGATTTCTTTGTATTGGACTCAATACAGCTTTTTTGTATTGAGCTCAATACAAAGTTATTTGAATTTCCCGCCCCACCTCCCGCACCGACTTATGCAGCGACGTCACCGGGAAACCCCGGACATCATCACTGCACTCGCCGGGAGAAGAAGGAAGAGAGAAGATGTGTCCGGAGGAGCTGCGGGGACCGGGTAAGTATATTCTTACAGTTGTAATCCGATTGTCATACAATGTATGACAATCGGATTGCAATATAACGTTTGTTTAACCACCTGAGAAAAGTTCGGGTTTAACACTTTTTGCAAGTGTTTTTACCCCGAACCAAGGTCGGGTTTAACGGCCGGGTGGTTAATAGGGGCATTTTCCCACGTTTATAAGTGCTTGGATTGTAAACGTGGTAAAACGCGGCATAGACATTTTCCAGCATTTTAAAGACAAGCTTTAAAACTCTAGGTAAAATGCAAAAAAAAGGCATATACACGCAGTAGGAACGTATACATTCGTTTTTAAAACCATCCATGTGGACCCGGCCTAATGGTTATTTTTGATTTTGTTGCATGATTTTTACAGAAATTGTGCTACTATGTAAACTACAATTGTCCCACGCAATCAAACATCTTTATTGTGCACAATATATAATAAATTGTGCCTTTCAACCTTTAATGTAAACTAACATCTGGCTAAAATTTGAAATGTTCACCTGTACAGGTAATATAAATGGGTACGCATGCTAACCACAAGATGTTTGGTAATATATAAATGCTTGGTATTTATAAGCTTAATACATTCCTGAGAATAATTCTCTACAACTTTTTTCACTTTCAAATCAACACATCTGATAAAACAATTGGCACAAGGAAGGTTGAATCCGTAGATTGCTTTTTATTATTACACAGTATTTCTATAGCGCCAACATATTACACAATGCTGTACAAGTCTTTAGTCATGTCACTAGCTGCCCCCAATATAATGTTCCTACCAGAGTCCGATGGCTTTAACACAGTCTAAGGTAAATTTTTGGGGGGAAGCCAACTAACCTAATTGCATGTTTTTTTTTGGATTGTGGGAGGAAACCGGAGTACCTGGGGGAAACCCACACAAACACAGGGAGAACCTGCAAACTCCATGCAGACAGTGCCTTGGCCAAGATTCAAACCTGGGACCTAGCGCTGCAAAGGCCAGAGTGGTACCTCTGAGCCACCATGCTGCCACAAATTCTGACATTGAAATTTGAAGAGTAGGCAATATTTTCCAATTGTTGAAGCGGGAAAAAAACAAACTTTTTTTTTTTAACAGTGCCATCTTCATTCATTCAGGTTCTTCTTCACGTCACCCAACTTGCACTGCACCCTGGAAGGGCCCGGACGATACATTGCCAATTTCTGACATGTGCAGAAGGAGTAGCCCACAGCCTCCTAAGATAGCTAACAAGATTGAACCGAACATAGTCCTCTGCTAACACAGTGCATCCTCCTGCATCTTGGTATCTGTCAGGATCCACAGGGGTTGCTTGTGGGACCCTGATCTTGGGAAGCCATCCTTCACATTTTCATGTAGATGAAAGTTGTCCCACCCAACCCCCTTAGGATTTAAGTTTGATTTCTCATTGCAGCTATGTTATTTTCTGTCTGGGACCAAAGACCCCTTCCTTATTAAGAAAATATCATTGCCTTTAATTTTTATTAAATATTTATTGTTTATTAAATAGATTTTGTGGCCAATTAAACCCATTGTTACTCAGCCTGGTATTTTAGTTTAATGGAAGGTTAAGAAAAGCTTTGAAGGAATGTGATTAATGAGTACTTTAGTCATGACTTACTATGCCTTGCTTTCTACAGTATCTCCCTTTGGAGGTGACTATCCTGGCAGAAAAATATGACTTTTCTTTCTCATTTTACAGCTTTCTCCCTGGGTGATCTGATGGTTGGTGAGAAGAGCTTAGGGAACGGCGGTAGAAAACAAAGATCCATAGCATAATTGCAGCAGAATCAGAAAATTCAGGAGTCTTCAGGTACAGCTTCATCTCCAGCAAACAGAACTGAGAAATGTGCAATAACAACATTGCCAAATCGTGGGAGACTAAAAGTCAGCTGCTGCAGCACAGCATATATAGTTCTATGAGGCTGTAAAGACGTAAATTTGGCTATGTTCAAATTTGGTGTATTGTTCAGGGTACTACTTAGACACAATTAACATTAACTAAATGCTTGCTAAATCTGTATTTTGAGGTATAGGTCCAGTTTAAAATTGTATGTGTTATTTATTCAGAGATGGTCTTCTCCACACCTATATCGCAAATAATTTTTTTCTGGTCATTCTTCTCCAACATTTCCTCTTAACAAGAACATGTACATACATGTATTTTTCCTATACTCTGTAATCTCAAAAACTAGAATATCCTAAGAGATCAGCCATGATGAGAAACTGTTTAATACTTACCATCATTGCATGGACACTGTTGCTTCCATTGCATGGACACTGTTGATCAGTATTTTCCTTTTTTGTAGTTTATTTTAAATATATTTAAATTTCTTGTTATTCAGCAATTTTCTGTGTGACTTTTTGAGTGAACAAGCAATTACCTAATACAGTAACAATGGGTGTAAAATGCATATTAACAATAAGTTAAGAGAGATATAAGCTTAAAGACAAACAGTCACTAAAATAAAATAAAGACTCACTTACCTGTACTTCCACAGAGCCATCAATCCCTCCAAAACCAGCCTGGAAAAGGTCTCGTGCCATCCTTTTTTCTTCTCCTGCTTGACCTTCACAACTTTATATTATTTCAAAAGGATGACATATTTCCCCCATATTCCTGCTCTGACAACTCAACTCTTCTTTGAGTAGAATTTTCTTTTTTTAGAGCTAATTTTGGGCTCTATAAATCAGGGAATCTGACATTCCCTCAAACATTCCTTGGTGGCAATCAATGACTGTCATTGAAACACAAGAACCTGGAAGATTGCCACCAGGGAATGTTTTGAGTTTGAATTTCACAGCATGTATTCAGGTTCAAACAAACATGTTTTGATAGTTTTATACTTTCTGATTTTGTTCTGCTATGTCAATGCATGCTTCTGAAGTATCCACTGGGTCCAATCAAAATTGCTTTAATGCTGATTGTTGCTATGGGGCTGCTTCTAAAGCTGTCAACAAATAAATGTAGAACTTGGATTGACACAGAATTTCTTTGTATCTTTTAAAAAGGACATTTTTCACTGAGCACAATGGACACATCAGAAAAAAATCTTTAGGAAACCAAGACAAGCCATACATTTTCAAATGTGTTTCAGGGTAAACAGGGTAACGTTACTCTAAGTTATCCCTCGTCATGGAAAAGAATAATAAGCAAAACATTAAGTTCCTCATTTTCTGATGTTAAATATAAAAAAAACCACAGTAACTCTTTTGTACTTCCAGATCTATCCCACAGGAGATGTATGTCAAGATTTTGCTTAAAAGCAAATAAATTAGCTTTTCAATTGGATTGCTAAATAACTCTCCAAATCTCTTTTCATAACTATAAACTATAAATACTGATATATTTAATCAAAAGGAAGACCATTAACTTAAACTGAAAGCCAACAAGTCATGCTAAACCGTAATACGGAGCCATGTCAACTTGTCCCATAGACAAACTGACACCGTCTTTTGGGTAAATTAAAAAGATTTTTTTGCCAAACATAATAAAATCAATATTTCTTTTATCTTATCATGGGGAAATGAATTCAGAGTTTTGAACATATATTTCATCTACAAATCCTGCCAAGATATCTCTTGAAAAAAAATGTTATACTTTTACCAGCTGCTTGTTTAGTTATTAAAAAAAATAAGGGTTCACATTTTCGTTTACTTTTGACACAAAATGAGGTATATTAATCCAGAAAAACATTCCGGTTAGTTCAGACCCCTTAACAGAAACGTATTTATTTTGTTTATACAAAGCATGCATTGAAGATAGTGTGATATTATTGTTCTAATGATTAGGAAGGTATTGATAAAATTGGATTGTTCTTTTTTTAAAATCATTCTTGGGTGTGGGTGTGTGTGTGTGTGTGGGGGGGGGGGGGTACAGACAATAGGACAAAATAAGTGAAATACATAAATGATAAGAATGATTAAATAATTCACCAAATGCAAGGTGCCAAGCTGAGCTATAAACTAGACTAGTCAAAGACTCATTAAAGATTAAATGGCTAGCCTTATGGGACAAACAGGGGAGAAGTAAAATTGGATTTTTCAACATCCATATCAACATTTGTAGAAGAAGGATAACCGTTTGTGCTACCCATAAATACTAAATGATTATCTATCAGACTGAAAATGATCACCTTACATATTTTTTGATTTAGACCTAAAATTCAGGTGGAAATTGTATCTATAGCTAAAAAGCTATATTTTGGATATAGTAGTGGAAGAGGTAAAACCTCTGTTGGTTTTTGAATGCATTCTGGAAGATTTACCCTTTTTATTTCTCCTGGGGACAACTGGGCCTGGAACTGGAGGTGATAGGAAATCCACATTTTTCTAGTTGCCAGTAGAAGGGGATTAGAGGTAAAAACGTGTATCTCCTGCTTTGTATTGGTAACAGTACAGAAAGTCCAACAGATTTTGTCTTGCTTTCTAAAAACGTAAAAAAACTAAAATCCAAATCCTCCTGAAGCTAATTACTCCCACTGCAAACTATAAAAATATTTAAAAGAAAGAAAAAGCTCCCAACTACATATAGATTAGTATTGAGCATAGGATTATAAAACATGTTTAAGGTGAAAATCTGGTGTGATTCACACTTAAGGGTAGGGTCCTACACTGTGCCATTAAAAGCAGGGAAATACACGCTTGTGACTTACCAATTACCACCATGATTGATGAAGCCCTGAAACAATGTCTAAATATAAAGAGATAATAAAAGCCCATTAACTAGATTACTCTCGTATCAAGTCTAATATCTTTAAAAAAAAAATGCATCATACAAATCACTTAAACCTGACCTTTGGGTTCATGCCTTTAGGGACCACACAATACGTTCTAAACAGCCATTTTAATTTATTCTGTAATGGAACATTAAAGCAGAACTTTCCTCACCCACAAATGAGGACTGTGACAGAAACCAAGTAGTGCAATCCTTTGCGGGTATCCTCACTTTTACTGCTTTGGGTAGCCTGATCATAGCCTTGGGGTTTTTGATATTGCTTTGACACTCATAAAGAATAATAGCTATCTCTACACTAAGGCTGCCATATGCACTTGGTACAACCATTAAAGGTATTGTCTTGTAATGGCTGGGCCCAATGCACGTGTAACATATTGGCATTGCTGTAGCTCTGCAGGGTGTCCCCGGACAGTTCATAATTGTGATATCTGTGGTAAGGTTTAAAAACATATTGATGAGGATATGGGAGTTATGCCTCTTTCACAAAACAGCAGTTACTAAAAATTGCAGATATAGCCCTACTTGTTTACAAATACGTAGGCAAAGTTTTTTAACAATAAAAATGAGAATCGGGGGAATCAGTGACAACCACACAATTACCCTCTCCCAGACAAACAGTTACAACCGCTATGCACCAAGGAGTGGTGAGGAATTAACATACATACATTAATGTTTACTGAATGCTCTAGTTCACAGTTGTGGTTCCTTTGCTACGTCAGTGCAATTCAGGAAGCTTAATTTGTAGGATAACCGGGTCAAGCTAAGCCCAGAACAGAACAAATGAATGCAGTCATAACATCTAAAAACTGGTGGGCTGAACTATGTTACATTTTTAATCTTGGGTTTAGATGAACTTTACAGCTGCTCTCTGGGGATAGAAAACCTCTTCCATTACTTTCCCCTATTACTCTATAACTAATTCCTAATCCAAATATTCTTTTTACTCATCTAAAGCTATGAGCACAAGAAACTGGTGGGAAGAGGTCCGCGTGGGCAGATAAGCAGCCCTGGATCACCAGTTAACTGAAAAGGAAACAAGATGGTGGTTTTAGTTGAGTATACCTTGTTAAACAAGGTAGGGGTACTATAAAATGGGTTAGATGGGTTAGAGAAGGATAGATGGGAAAAAGGAATCATTCAGATCATTTAGTATTTAAATTGCCTAGGTGACATATCTGATGTCATTAAAAACATAACCTATTACTGTGGAAAACTGTTTGTGGTATTTTCATGCCTTTAATTTCCATAAAAGTAGAATGGTAGTCTGATCAATTTCTCAAAACCTCCGCTGCTCCATGATCTGCCCTATCACCTGGCTACATATGCTTGGTTTGATATGGGTCCAAGGCTGGGCACTACTTTCTTTTCCAAACCATTGAAACTAGGTAAAAGGTAAAAGTGATTATATTTAGTGTTTCCTGTGGATCTTACGTCTAAAAAACAAGTATGTAAACCAAAGTTCTTGTACTTGCAAATGCAGTAAAGTTTGGGCTTCAGCAAATAGTGATATTTGTTATTCCTTTAAACATTCACAGCAGCTGGCATTCTATTACTGGGTGTATTTTTCTGGACTATTTTAGTCATTTAAAGCTGTCAGATGCTTCCTCTGAATGTGTTCTGTCTTCCTTCCTCATCTAACAACTGTATGCACTGAATGCTAAGGATGAAAAATAAGAAGTAGGTCTGAGGTCATATGGAGAATTGACATAGTAAGGTCCAGAAGAAGCCCTTTTTATTTGGACAAAATGTAAAAAAAACCTAAAATGATAACTCTATGTTAAATGCCAGCATTCTATTTACAACAGTGACAGCAAGTATGTTTGGGGGTCAATACAATAGCCCATAGGTCATTGTACAGGGGTTGTAGTAAGCACCTAATGCCTAACTTGTGTTTATGATCATATAGAGAAATTCTTACTATAAAGAAGAGATAAAGCCAGGCCCTAATAAATAATAATAACAATATTAATAATATTAATAAAGAACTCACCTGGTCACTCTTTTTTAATTTTTAAGTTTAGTTCCACTTTAATTTTAACTGAGGGTGTTTTTCTTTTACTGTATCTACTTTCTCTTCTTCATACCATAATATTTTCACACTTGCTTGTCTACTATTATAACCTACCTTTCCATAAATAGGCCACTAGGCAACTATCTTTTTGATTACTGACGTTTTATTATTACGTGGCCAGAGTAATCTGTATGTACTGCTTGTTCTTTTTCTTATATACAAAATATGAATGCACAAAATTCTTACTTAAAACTTATTTTTCTATCTTTCATAAAAATATTGACATTCGATAGAACTATAATACAGTACTATCCCCCAAGTGATTTACAGCTCACTTTGCAGCCATGTTACACAGACATTTCACCAGACTGTCATTTTCCAGACATCAGTAGATTTAAGTCTTGCTGCTCACATAAAGACTTTCAAAATCCTCACTAGATGTCAAACTTGCTTTGCTCATTGACTGGCAGACTGAAGTCATTCACATCTGCTAATAGGTAAGTGGATCTTTGTGAGCTGGGACCTATACATTGCACCATGCTGACTTTTAATTTTCAAAATTGACATCTACCAATAAGTTTCTTTAAGTCAGATTCACAGATGCTGATTACATTTATTGCATAAATTAGTTCATTATTGAAATAAGGTCATTTGTGCCCACAAACCATTAGCATGAAAACTATTAACATAATTTCATAAGTTAATAAACCAAGTATAGGAGAAGGAATTAAGAAGTTCTCAGTGATAAGTGTTTCTACAGAGATTAAAGAACACAATTTTCTTATGCATATATTAACATTTTAAGAGTGAATTCATGCAAAAGCAATCTTTCCTGCATATATAAATCTGTGTGTTTTTTTAATCTCCATATTTGGTCTCAAGAGTTATTTTAAAACCAGTTGAATTTAATGATTTTTAAAACAATCTGACAGCGAAACCTTTTAAGGTCCTGATAAAGATGATTTACCTGTCTACGTCTGTCCTTAGCGAATTTAATGAGGCGCTACAGTTAAAAGATGCAGAGTAAAATCTCATTTTGAAGCAACAAGGTATTGGTCTCTGCAAAGATAACCACAAGTCATATACAATCTTAAAAGTAGACTTTGTAAGAGGTGCTCAGTGTATATCACAGTAATTACAGAAACATAGCTTGGGCATTGTGCTTTTTATAAATAAATGCATTTTCATCCCAGGGGGATTTCATTAGTTGCCAATTCTAAAGCTGTCAACAGGCATTCCCTCATCACAAAGACTTTGTTAATTGAGTTACAGTAACTATACTTTATCTAAAAGGTGAGATTATTTGCTAGAAAGTCAGAAATAGTCATTAAAATTATGCGCTAGTGAGATGCTGCTTCTTTAGGGCAAGCAGGTTCAGTAATTATTCTTGGAAGTATATGATCGGTACATTTCCTTAGGCAGATAGACTTTTTCTTTGAAGTTGAGTGGAGTATTTCAGCCTATGGCTGAATATGTTATATATAACAACTTTTAATCCAGTTAGGTATTAAAAAATAATTAAATTGATTTTTTAAAATAAACTAGTATATGTATCAGAATCTGTCTTGACTTTGACCTCCTGTAATCCACAGTGCTGCCTGTTCTGGGTAAAGGCAAAAAACTAAGCCATTAACCAGTTTGAAGCCAGACATTTTTGTTCATTTTGCTTAACCATAGTTAAATGCACATTTTGTACCTAAAAAATGGTTTAAACCCCAAAATATTTTATTTTATGTATTTTGTGAAAGTAAAAAAAAAATAATTTGCTTGTGAATGTTGATCACAAGTAAATACATATACATTAATTTTAGTGCACACAAAAACAATACAATCCTCAGGCTAGTAGTAAAGTATAAAATATTGTATTTGTCAAGTAAAAAGATACTAAATATGTTTCAATCTTCAAAACTGTGTTAGCCATGAAGTGGTGAAAAAAGATGTCTAAAAGTGTCTATATGCAATGCTTTGAAAGCTTTAAAGCTCATCACTTTCAATCAAACTTTTTATCAGGGGAACCTGCTCCAATTACTATATCTGCAGCTCCCAGTACATAGTGGTCAGTGGAAGAATGCCTCCTACATTGCTGACCAGTAGTTCCTAATATGTATGGTCAGTTTTTTTTTTTTTTTTTACAGCCATAGCAGCTTTAAACCAGGGATGGTTTGTGCTAACTGCTTCCAGGTTCATATTTTACAGGGAAAACAGGAAATGGAGGTTTGATGCTATCCTGACAATCTCCATCTTGACATCCACCATGAAAGTACCAGGCACCTAGGCAGGGCAGGTAAGCTAATACATGGTGGGTTAGGTAGGAGGCACATCGTGAATTTAGAAGTGAACAGCCACCCATATCACTTCTATTAGGTATATCAATGACTAAAGTTAGAATAGTTTTCAGATAGTACATACTGTACAACCACCTTAGGCATTCCATTTACCCCTATAAATATTCACTTTTAGACTCCATGTCCTTGATTGTCACCTCCTGCAGGCTTTGTGTAGTTCGGCAAATGTAATATATTTTTTGGTCCATTCAATTTGCATTTGAGATTAGTTTAAGACCCCTCTTTGAGCCTTCTGAGTTCCTTCACACATGGGGCCTGATTTTTTAAAGCCCTCCATGGCTGGAGAGGATACCCTTTCATCAGTGAAGCTGGGTGATCCAGTAAATCTGGAATGGATCTGTTCCAGGATTGAAAACAAATAGCAAATTACTTTTTGGAAATCCATTCCAGGTTTAATAGATCACCAAGTATCCTCTCCAACCTTGGAGTGCTTTATGAATCAGGCCCATGGATCTTCTGAGCTGCTTCTAACTTTGATCAAGCTGTTTTTTCATTTATATTGACTTTCATGGAAAGACAAATCTGAAACAGCAGCCTATATCCACATACTTTTATACTACTTCATTTATTCCATTTTACAAAATATCACTCCACAGCAGCTCCTGTATAGATTTGCAGGTTAGATATTCTACATGATTCCCCACAGTTAACAATTAATTGAGCAGAGACACACCACAGAGTCACAGCTCACAGAGCTTGTCTGGTCCCAATCAACGCTGGGTGTATGTAATAAATGAAATAATAAATTCCTAGCATCTGATTATTTGTAAATGAACAGTCAATAGGACTCAGGTGTGGCATGTTGCCATTTCATTTAGCTAATATACAGCAGCTTGTATTGGTTTATTTAAACTACAGTGTATTTTTCCTTGTAAATCAAGCAATGCAAAATATCAGTTGCTGGCACACTACAGTTGCTGGCATGTACACTCACACTGCAATTACTTGTGAATAGTTATTCAGTATTACAGATTTTTCCAATTTATTTCATTCATACAATATGCATGATTTATCTAAATCCAAATACATATCCAAACATAACTAACATCTACTTTTACATAAATGAATTAATAAAACAAATCTGCAGTGTGTGTAAATGTGTGCTGAAGGTATAAAGCAGATGATGAAAACAGTAACGTGGCCATTGGTACACTGATATTGGAGAGTAGTTGGATTTGTAGGCATAATCTGACTTCCAGCATATCTTCCAAGCAATATATAGAGCTTCATAAATGTATGCATTTGTTTTCAGTTCAGAGGGGAGGAGAATAGCACATTATTCAACAATATTTCATCTTCATTTAACCTTGGTGACAAAAAAGATGTTTTTTCATTTTCTTGTTTCCTCTTTTTCTTATCTTATCAGCAATGCTTCTTCCTGCTTTGCAGAGACTTAAGGCCAACCTTAGTACAATTATCTTATCACAGCTTTAACTTTTAAGGCTTCTATTTTCTGGGTGTATAGCTTTATTTGAGGCTTTACAACTGTAAACCAATTTTCTATGCACATTTACAATGACATTTTCATCTGAGTTATGTTATTGAATAAACTTTGTTCCTGTGATTTTCTGAGTTTTCCCAATGGGCCATTCAAGACTATTAGAATGCCAAGCAGGCTCCACACACTTACAGCCTGGTATACTAAAGTGTAAATTGAAGTGAAGGGGACCTGGATGACCAGTGTACTCTACTAAATCAGGCCATCAAATATGTTTTGTATAAATATATATATTTTATTAAAATGAGACTTCATAATATTGATACAAATTGCAGGATCAAATAATTCAGTAGTTTTTGTACACTAAAACACTTTATTGTCATTATTAGTAGGTTGAATTGTGTATGCATTTATCATCTGACCTTCAAAAGATGTTTTTAGAGATTAGGAATTAGACATGACTATTTGTACCATAGACAAGGCAGATGTGGCCTATCTTATCTTTTCAAAATGTTCCTGGTTGATAGACTTTGTCCTAACAATATTAATCTTAGAGTTTCTGCTGATGTCACAAGATAATCCTAGAACTCACCATCGTATTTTAATATTATAAAAGCATTTGGTTGGCTGCTACTTGGTGCATAGCAATCTGCAAACTTTTTTCACACAGTTGCAGCCCTGCTGCGATTCTTCCAACAGCAATCATATGGCCAAAAGTGACTTTGCTTTCTGCTACAAGCAAAAAATTGTTTGCAACCACTTCTATTCACTTGAATAGGAGCTGTTAGGACCATGGATGAGCCTGTGGCAGTAGAATGGACTGTCTAACAATATTTTTATTAACACAATTTAATTTAATTTGAATGTTTTAAAACAGTAAAGACAAAATGTACTTTTAGCTTATACTTCCTGATTATTTTAAGTAGTTAAGTAGTTATATTAAGTAGTCTTTTAATCACTTAGAAGCCCATCCGATGACTGACATGCTCCACCCACGCCTGCTTCTAAATATTAGATGATATTAATGTGGACTGATTCATTAAAGCTCTCCAAGACTGCATTAGTTAGACCTGGGTGATCCACCAAACCTGGAATGAATTTCTTAAAATCATTTGGTATTATTTGGCAAATGCTTTCTATACTGGTCTAGATCGATTCCAGGTTTGCTGGATCACCCAGGTTTACTCATGATAGTCTATCTTCTCCAGTCACAAAGAGCTTTTTTTAAATCAGGTCCATTGTGCCATTTAAGTCTAGATAAAATGACTGTGCAGAAAATGCATTTACAGAATTCACACTATGGTCTCTATTTATAAAGCAGGTAATCAGACATTCCCTTAAGCATTTCCCCGTAGAGAATCTTCCAGATCTATGTGTTTCAATGGCAGGGACTGATTCTATACCAGGGAATGCTTGAGGAAATGTCAGACTCCCTGCTTTATAAATACAGCCCTATGAGTGCTAAAATGATAGCAAATGACTTGTTTCACATTGTTTAAAATGATAAGATTTTCTGAGTCTTATAAAGTTAACATTATCATTATCAAAAGGTTCATTAATTATAAACACCCTTATCCAGCAAAACTGGATGTCAAAGTAATACAAAAGTGTTATTTGGTATATTGTATATTATATTATTTTATCATTACATATAATTACTTTTTTATAGTTTATTGTATTGTTTAATATTACATAAATGGAGAATAATCAGTCATAGCATTAGTGCGCTTTTTGTAGAGAAATTAGATTCTCAGCTTTACTTTTACATAGACTGATGAGTAATAATACAGCATTTGTGCTCTTGACATTAAATGATAAAGATGATATTTCTGCTGGTCCTATAATTATGTCAGTATATACAAATAGTCAGCAATGATAAGTAGTGGAGATAGACGCCAACAAATTTATGGTTTTATTTTTCAGGTATGTGGAGACAGTGACCATATATAAGTGGCAATACATGTATCTGAGAATAGAAAAAAATATGAAAAGAATGAGGGGAGATGTGGAATATGACATTAAATCAATGGACTTGGAGAATGTGGATGAATTGTGATTGTTTTGTGACTTCAAACAGCTTTGTATGATTTGTTATATTTATTTTTCTATGACATATCCAATTAGAGATGTTATTTATAATCTCTGTAGCATTGTGAAAAACTATAGGGCAGCATGAATGTGTAAATCATAAATGTGTCAATTTTCAGAACATGTCTGACTATTAAAAATGCATTTGTCAAGACAAAATCAATTAAATATGACTTGGAGCTATGTATATACTGTGTGGCATAAAGAAACTAAGTCTGTTGGTTTCATGGTGTAATATGTTTTACGTTTAATGAAGATTACACATATTACTGTTGATACTTTTGATATAGTTTTTGCGCAAAGGTTGGCTTAACCAGTTCTTATTATGTTTTACAACATTTTTACCCTTTACATTGGGTCTGATTTAATAAATATCTCCAAGTCTGGAGAAGATACGCTTTCATCAGTGATGCTGGGTGATCCAGCAAACCTGGAATAGATCTGGTCCCGGATTAAAAACATTTGCTAGCAAATAGCATATGACTTTGAAGAAATCCATTTCAGGTTGGCTGGATCACTCAGCTTCACTGATGAAAGTGTATCTTCTCCAGACTTGCAGAGCTTTAATAAATCATTGTCCCATTGTATCTATTGGCAAAACCTATTTTATCCCATTTTAGCTAGAGTAGAAAATGAACGTATTAGCTTCTTATAGGTTCCTATAATCTCTCCTAATAAGCATTAAAAAGATATCGGTTTGATGTAAATTAGCTCAACATTGCTTGTGTATTTTATAAAAATTTAGCAGGATCTGGTATTACACACATGCATGGCAGCTATATTTGCTTCTCACTATTTATGTTCTGCTTACAGGATTGTAGTTCTACAAAATGCTTTACACAATTTTTCACAAAATCCAAAAGTCTGCTGCATGACATATTTTTCCAAAGTTGTTAGGCAGTCATTTTAATAGTATTTTTGCCCTACCTCTAATCTACAAATATGTAAATCTCAAAACAATAAAGTGTTTAGCAGCAAACGCGAGTTAAAATAAATTATAAGCACATGCTGCCTGCACTTAGGTCAGTGAGGGCTTTATTAAAGGTGAAGTTTTCCTGTATGGTAAATATTAATAAGACACAGAATCTCTGCAGCCCTTGTGGGCTTCTGTTCCGATGACAATGTTTTCACCAGTACAGGAAGCGTGGAAAACATCTTTAATGGGGCAAATAAAGCAAAACATTTTAGAAGATGTTGGAAAAGGTAGACTTTTGTCAGTTTTTCATTGTCTTCTCTACTTCGTAGATTTTTCCTCACTTCCTATTCTATGGACAGTTATTGCAACCAGGACAGGAAGTTAGAAGAAGAAATCTTCTGCAAAAAAATCTGAGAAAAGATAAAACCCCTCACTTCTCTCTTACAAAATTAAAAAGTGTATTGGCTAAAGTTAAAGTTTTAAAGGCAAAATGTGAGCATTGGCTATAAAAATAATGTTCTTTACTCAGATTTATTACACTAATTCTGATTTTAGTCCCAATTTCTACCATCTTCTTTCTGTTCATAATAGGCCCAAGGGGATTTTAATTTTCTATCAGTAGTGAACACTCTTCTGCTTTACATTTGAGCACTTTATAGTGAGCCCCCTGTAGTGAACACAGAATGGAGATAATGTCTCCAATAATATCAGAATGTATTATCTGTGATTTTAGGATGATGCAGCTGCTATAGCAAAATCCAATTCTAACAATGTAAAGTTAGGGTCATTTTATGGTTCATAAGGTTCATGCAGTTAATTATATTAACATTTACTAGTATGAGAATATCAGTAATGAAATATCAGGATTCATAGTTTGTGACTATAAGATAATGCAGCTGCTATAACCAAATCCACTGCTACCCATGTTAGGATGGTTACAGATAGGGTCATTTTATGGCTGATAAGGTCTGTGTATATAATTATATTACCATTTACGTGTATGAGTAAGTGTATAAATCAGCAAGTATGGTCTGTGTTTAGAAGTTAGCAAATGAGCATTGAACACTTGGAAGGGTAAGGCTAGATCCTCAGAAATGAAACTTTTTTCTGAACCCGAAGGTCAACCATCTTCTTCCTTTTTCTCTTCTAGTTGCGATCTTCGAGCATCTCGTTAGGCCAGGCGGGAATGATGTGCACAGGTCTGCGGGAGTTCATTCATGTACAGGATATCCCAGCATTCAATAAGGCAGGTAAGAATGCATTTTGAAAAATGGACATTGTCTGTCCCTTTTTGCATTAAATTCCATCATAATCACAATTAGTTATTTTTTTAAGAATTTGAAGGACTGTAATGCAAAGTTTCCCAATCTAACCAAAAACCATCCTCATAATATCATGATTAATGCATTGGTTTCAGCACAGATAAAGTCATCTCTGTCAGTATGTTCTGTTCCCAGCTTTCTTATCTTGTCTATGGAGAACTATTTTGCTTACTGTTTGCATACGCTGAACCAGTTTAGAAAGGGTTTCTAGAAGTATAAAAGGCACACTGAGAAAGATTAACAATCCGCTCATTTGCTGAGATCTGCATGAACTATAGTTACTGTTCTCCAAACACTGCCTTGAAATGTTGCTGTTCTGTTTTTACTGTGAATCACATCAGTTCTTTATCTCAGAAACAAAGCAGTCATGTGGAGGTTACACATAATTATATGAATGATCAATCACTCATTGTTAAATAAGTAACACGAATATAATGAACGTCATTTAGGGAGCAGCCTCTGTTAGAGAGATATATTGAACTTGAAATAGAGTGAAATCGTTCAACCATAGAGTACCATCTCTAACAAGCCTAATGTTTGTTTCTTGGTAAGGGCAAATTATACTTGTATGATTCATATTGTAGAAAATTGTATCTTTAGTATCCAGGAATAATATTATTTTTTAGAGAAGAATTACCCTGTAGACTAGGATTATCAACTGAATTCAACCGGGCATTATCTGTATCTCCCTCACTGTTTGTGTAATTGTTTGTACTATATCGTGTCTATTGGACAGTACCATGGAAGATAATGGTGCTATATTATTCAATTTTATTTATTCAATAATATCAAGAAATGTTTAGTAAAAAATAATAACTGCATTATTGTGGAGTATGAAGTTAAAGAGATAGTTTTTTTAATTAAATATAAATATATGATGCTGCTTTTATAACATATAATTGGAGGAATGGAATTCTGCTCCTTGAAAGATAAAGAGAGGTCAGGATTTTGCGGAAGTTGTAAACCTTCTGTTTGCTAAACTTCCTTTTGCGTTAAAAGAAAATAACCAAAAATAAACCAGAGCCTCCATGTAACTTTACTTTAATTGTGTCCAACAAAGCATATGCAAGTTGGCACTGTGGTTCCTACCCCTGACTACTTTGCCTTTACAGAACACAACATGGGTAGGCTAGCATGGGGAACCTCAGCATTCAGCAAGGAGCACTCTATTCTGTACACACCCAAAATGTCAGATTGCAAATAAACTTGTTGCTCTTAAAAAAGAAAGTATTTAAGTGACTGCTACTTGACAAGCATTATACGGCTTCCTTTATATAGATACAGGGTCACTTTAAAACCCAAATTATTGCCTTCTGTGTCCCTACTGGGGATAGGATATCAAATACTTATAATATACGATGCCCTCACAATTATGAAGAAGGACCTATTTATATTTTGCATCAATGGTAAATCAAGGTAAATCTGAATGTGTATAGACTACCTGATTAAATACCCTGTTTCCCCGAAAATAAGACCTACCCCGAAAGTAAGACCTAGCACTATTTTGTAAACCTGCCCTAATATAAGACCTACCCCGAAAATAAGACCTAGGAGAAAAAGAAAATAAAAGCATACATACCGGTAAATTAAAAAAAGTACTCACCGAGACAGCTCCAGATATCTGATCCTGCGTGTGTGTCCTTTATGCTGGCTGCAGCGTGTGTGTCTTTGATGCTGGCTGCAGCGTGTGTGTCTTTGATGCTGGCTGCAGGGCGTGTCTATTCCTGAGCCAAACTGAAAGTAAAAAGCCTGCACACGTGCCCCTGCGATTCTGAACAAGGAAGCAAGCTGCTGATCCCTGCCCTAACGGAGATCCCTGCACTTAATTACGGGTAAGTGATCAGAAGGGGACAATGGAGTCAATGGAATAGAGTGATCAGAAGGGGACTATCATTTCATAGTGATCAGAAGGGGACAATCATTTCATAGTGATCAGAAGGGGACAATCATTTCATAGTGATCAGAAGGGGACAATCATTGCATAGAGTGATCAGAAGGGGACAGTCAATGGCATAGAGTGAACAGAAGGGGATAATCAATGGCATAGAGTGATCAGAAGGGGAATTTGAACGGCACATGAGTGATCAGAAGGGGTATATGAACGGCACATGAGTGATCAGAAGGGGACAATCAATGGAACATGAGTGATCATGAGGGACTTTCAACAATAAATGTGTACTGTAGTCTTCTTCATGGAAAAATAAGACATCCCCTGAAAATAAGACCTAGTGTGTTTTTGGGAGCCAAAAAAAATATAAGACAGTGTCTTATTTTCGGGGAAACACGGGTATCTTGAAACCAGAAGGCATGATTGGAGACAAGAAACATTCTAAATTAATGTAATACTTTTAATAAATACCATATTATGAGGAGGGGCAATGGAGAATCCGGGTTTTATGTGATATTTATTTTGCATTTTGTTCTATTATACTTGTACAGGAGCAATCATTCGTTGCAGAATGCTTTGGATTTGCTTGTTATCATGTTGGAACTGTATGTTGTTCCAAACATTACATCATCAATAAACAACTACAGGCAAAGAACATGACTTCTAGCACATATCTGTTCACAATAAATACATCAACAAGCTGTACAGTAAAAATGGAACAGAAGATACATTAGGTAATGAATACCCTTAGCACGCCACAATGCTATTCTTTCCTCTCTTACAATGCCAACCTGGTCACAAATTTAAAAGATGGAATCCAGAAAGTAACACAAATTTAGGTATACAAGGTTATGCTTACGAGTAGGAATTTTACTTTAATGATTATAGGCTCTATTCACAAAGCTTTAACACTTGCCAAAGGCATTTTATTTTCAGCTAGGTGACTACAATTTTCTATTTAATTGGACTCAACTGAAAATATTAGTCACTTGTTTAGCAAGAATACTTATCCTGACATGTTAGATTTGTGAAATAAGTCTTGAATCTTAGAACCAAGGGAATAGAAAAAAATCTTTAATACCTGAAAATTAGTTCTATGGTTCTGTAGTAAGTATTTTACACCGTTAATATCTGATGAGTTATTTGTCCGTGATTACTACAGATAGGTAATCAAGTACTAGAGATGGGTAACCTGCCCTGGTTTGGTTTGTGACAGTGACTAAAATCTTATCGCCATTAAAGACAGATATATGAACTATATATAATATATGCAAAGAAATGAATTTACATTTAAAGGTAGCCTAACGTCTGATATATTTTATTGTGGTATGTGCTGTGGCTGATTGACCCCTCATTTGAAGGTGCCTGAATAGCTTTGGAGCCAATGCCACTTGAAAAAGCCAGCAGCATGAAACCAATGAGCTGTTTTAAAGAAGAGGCGGGTGTTCTTTTCACTAAGCCCCAACAACGTGGTTTTAGCCAAGGCTCCTCTAGACCTAAAAATATTTCAGTTGTTCCTTGGAGGTAAAAAGGTTGCAAAAAGGTTGAGCTATAGTACCTACGTGTGCTGCTTAGCTGTTAGAGAGGTGACGATATTCACCTGACAATGCCTCAATCTGCTTTCTTTCCAAGCAGACACCTTTATCGTTATTCAGACATGGCTGCCTTAGAAATCAAACAATGATGTGATTCCTGATACCAACACTAGTACCTGTGTAGTTATTTCTCTGTTCACAAATATCTAAGTCAGAGTCCACAGAGTAGCACAATACACATTGATGATGACAATGTGTCCAGAAATAATATGGGTAAGGAAAGTGGAAAGATATTAAAACATATAATTTGAATAATGAGAAGAGGGCACTAAAAAGGAACCATGGATGGCAAAACATTAGCAGAATAAACTTCAGCTTTAATATGTAATACAATCCTGAATATAATTCTTGATTTATGTGCATTATTCACAAAGAAGATACATAATCACTTTGCCATATAACTTTAAAACTATACTTTTCACACTGCACTTCAATCAGTGTGATGAAGTGTCATGAATTAAATGTATAAAGCAAATAACTAATTCTGCAAGAAACAAATCATGTAATGGTGTAATAAAAATGTTTCTGTCTAGTGCCAAAACAAATATCCCAAAATTATAGATTTGTGTACAATTTCTAGCCAATATATATATAATGTAAAGATTTGAATGTATTTGAACTAACATTAGCAAAAAGTCATGCTGTTTATTTTCTAGAAGATTCATTTTCTTCCTTTCATCTGATCAGCTCCAGTGTGAAAAAGAATATCAAAAGTTATATCCACCATAGCACGTCTCTTATTGTAGGAACAAAGGGAATACTTTAAATCAAATAAAAGCACATGCAGGTTTTTCCAATTTAATTTTTATTCTCTTCAAGTTTGTTGTTGAAGTTGTCACATCATAAATATCTATATGTTGATGAAGTTGTCACATCATAAATATCTATATTTACTGACAAAACAGTAAAATGACATCTGAATGCAAAACAGTAATGCTTCATTTTTACACAGAAGAAAGAATGGGAAAGCCCAAAGGAAACTTGAGTTCTATCTTAATTCCCCACATGCTTGTAAAAAATAATTTTATTTATGATGTTATTACATCATTTTTTAACAATCTAAATATGACTCGTGCCCTTTTATTGGACCATTATTTTATATACACTACCTACCTGTTGCTACTTAACCACAATTTTTGCAGTATGCAATATGGCAATACACAGCCTCTTCTCATTCTCATTCTTTTCTGTTGACATGTAAATCATTTACATTTAGTTCTATGCTTTTAAGCCCTGTCCACCACATCAGTCTTTGACATGAGCTGTAGCTCATTTTTCTTCCCCAAAAAAGATTTAGTTTTTTTCCCATATAATGAAAAACAGGTTAAGTTTGTCTTACTCTTACTATCAGCTGTAGTTTTGTGCGGGAATCTGCTTGGTATCATCGTATGGACTGTATATTGCAGACTTTCTCAACCTTTTTAATCTAAAATTACTTTCCAAGAATTCAATGTCCACCACTCACAGTATATTAATGTAGTGGTCATTGGTAAGAATGCCTCTTACATTGCTGGTCAGTGGGAATATAGCCAAAAAGAACATTGGTGTCACTTAAACTGACCTGGGAGGCACAGATTTTTCAAGGAAAACCTAGCAAGCTCTGGAGGCACCCTAGGGTTCAATGAAATTATGGTTGAGAAACACTGGTGTAGTTGTTTACATTTTTTAAACCATGCATAGTGACTATTGGTTTAGCAGATACCCTTTTAACCAGACTTAAGGCAGAACTACACTCTCCTCACTCAATTGCTGTCACCAACATCTTAACCCAGTCATTTTCTGCTGTGTTGTGTGGTGAACATGTTGACAACAGGAAAGTTAAGACTGAGTTAAGACTGAGTTAAGAGAAAGTTTTGTCACTGCCCCTGTAATATAGTTGAAATATTCTCACAGCTAAATACTTTGTTTGCTTAGAATAAAAGTATCATTGACAAAGAAAAAAGGCAGTTAATAAGGATGTGTTCAACACTCAGGACACTATTATTTAAACAAACATGAAAAGAAAGCTTTGTTTAGGATGAATTTCAGCTAAGCCCATTAAATAGCACTGTACATGATGAATTAAAATGAAATAAGAAGAAAGACAATCAGCTATGCATATCAAAAGTAAACTGAAAAATATGTTGGCTCTAGATGTATTTTTTCTTTCATTCCAATCACAATTACGAAATGTTGAAAAACTCTGTAATAGGGCACTGGATAATAAATAGGGCTTTTAGATGTTCCATAACTCTTTGTTTAGTTTAAAAGATATTAAAATAGAAGCATATGTGAATTGTTCCCAACATCCAAAACCACAGAGTGCTGAGTGTGGCCCAAACATTGGTCTCAGAACTAATAGCCCAGAAAAAAAGTGGATTATATGAACTGTGCCCACTTTCCACAGAGAATGTGGAAGTCTTATTGTAATCTGTGGTATCATGGAATGACGATCCTAACAGTTCATCATTGTTTTAATTTGATGTGTCTTAAACATTTAAGGATTCTTTAGTCATGTTTGGAAAGGAAAAAATATATTTATAGATGACTAATTTCGGTACAAAGTTGTTAACATTTGGACTTTGGAGTGTTAGCTCTGAATAACTATTTGTATTAGAAGCAGTGAAAACAGAAAAGGCTTTTTTATACATTTAGTAAATTGTAATCTCTGAAACAGAACATCAATTAAATAGTTTTGATTAAAAAAAATGAGCAATACAAATAATGCATTATGGGACTATGGGCAGCAGTGACCCTGATTTCATAAAGGTAAACTTTGCAAAAAGTCTCCAAACCTGTGATCAATTTTAGTCAAAAATAACTCACAAAAGGGGAAAGTGTGGTAAGAATTTCTGCCTACCAAAAATATTATTGACCTAAAAAGGAAATATTATTCTTCCACATTAAAACATAAATTGAGGAGAGGCTGTCAGCAACGTTTCCTTTGGGGAGCTAACTTGTGTATTTCCATACACGTTTGTAGCATAGTACCCATAATGGGGTTGGATTACTGAAGGAACACAGCATGCTCACTTATTTTAAAGAATAGGGCAAAGCTAAACGAAAATATGCTTTGCAAATATTACCCAATCATGTGCAAGAAAATAGGAAATGGGACTTTTACTTACAAGTGATTGGATGATGGAGCTCATCACAGTTTCATCTAATTTTCTAAGTGAAATTCACTTTTCTTAGTGAACAGCCTGTACCTTTAGTACAATGACTACAATATTCAAAAAAGCCCAAATGGCATAACACTGAACCAAAATCATTGTGAAAATCGTGGATGTAAAATGATAATAAAATGTATATTGTCTGATCATTCGTGCATAGGAAGAAGGTGAAACCAGAACAATTGTTATAACAAAGGGGCTGGATACTTGCTGTGTCTGAAATAGAAATATGGAGTAGTGTGGAGACTGAAGATTCAATGTGGGACATAGTGTAGTTTATAGAATTTGTTCACACTGTTCTCCTATGGCATTGTGTATGTTAGGTAGTGCACTTGTGCTGCAGCACGCCACAACTCGCTCATGTAACTTTTGTTCCTGAAAAGGGTCAGGCATGGTTTTGGCTGCAATTTGGGTGTTTGGCAACACAGCCAAAATGAAAACTCATTAAATCTTTACAGAAGTGTTAACCTGACTCAAGGATTTGTTTCGAATTAAGCCATTTTCAGACCTACCTTGGAAAACCATGAAGTTAGCCTTTCCCAAGCATCTGTCAAACACATGCACAAAGTGGTTTCCATCCCTACCAATTTATAGTTTAAAATGAGTGGTTGGGAGCATGGTTGAACATGCAGTGCAACGCTGTGGTTTTAAGTCTGAAAGGGCCTTAGATTATGACATACCAAAAACATTAAGGCACCACAATAAAGATATATTGTATTAAAAAAACTTGAATGTGTGTATAAAAAAATCTTCATTTAAGCACCATAAATCATTTCCTATAATCAGTTATGCAATCCTTTTGGTTTGTGGGTTAGGACGAAGGAACAGTGGTCCGAAGTAAAGTAATGAAATAAACTTCAATAGGTTTTTCACAGGGTGACATTATACTCCCTTTTCTTTATTCAGCCTTTATAGAAGGTCCAATCTCCATGTATTATCTGCATATGTGGTGGCAATAGAAGAGACTGTATTTGTAATATTGTATGTCACGGCTATGGCCAGTAGGAACTGTTTCCCCCAATGTGATTGTTATGCAATTCATCCTCCATGAATTTAATAGACAAAGATCTATCTGTGTGTAGGAACAAATTCTCCCTATATTAGCCCCATACAAGTGATAAATGCAAACTGTAGTAATATAGCTACTGATAAGAATTCACTTCTACTGATGTGACTAATAATCTCTTCTAATTTTTATTTCTGATTGCTATGAGTATCTGCACTTTGCATTTTGTGTGGTGTGCTGTTTATTCTATACATCTATGGTTTGTAAAAGCAATTGCAAGGTATATGAACGGTTTTAAATATTTGGATAAAAATGTTCAAATTGTTAATGAAATTCATTTATCTAATAGACTTTCACAAATGTATAGCTGTAATACTCCATCAAACTAATTACTTTAGCAGATATACTAATCACACTTCTCAGATGAATGACTTTCCACTTACTTCATATAGTCATATTTTAGTGACGAGTGTTATAATGAAAAGCAAGCTGTACGTTATGCCAGGTGACAAGCTGAAAGCCATTGCAGATGTGGTTGAACAGACATGTCATGAATTGTCCATAGCTGGAATAAACATTCAATAATTCTGCTGTAGCACAATCCATAGATTGTAATGTACCACCTAGGTTTCCAAGTTGGGGCAAATTTATATAGTACCATGAAGCCTAGCCAATGCAAACATTTCTTCTGTGTCTTTAACGATCATAAAAATCTCAACACTCTTTTGTAACCATAGAAATATTAAGAGAGGAAAATGGTAAAATGTTAAAAGTATTAACACTTATACTACAGAAAATATGACCATCATTTCTTTTATTTGGAGTTGATAAATGTGACCAGTTTGGGTATATGCCTTTATAAAATCCTTCTATGTTACTTGTAACCTAATTCCATCAGAACCTTTATATATTATTTCATACATATGACAATTTTACAGCTAGGGGAGAAGCCTCATGTTGACATATGTTTGACCATATTTATCTAAAATGTCTCCTGCCATTGGATTATAAATTGATATGTTATTTCTGTTATTATGTTAACCTTGACTTACATTGATTGTACCAACCACCAATTTATCTGAAAAAAAATGATAGTAGTAATCAGGGTTTGCTGGGAACATTGCAAATGATAAAAATGCAGAGAAAACAGGATTCTACCAGCTAAGACTAAGGCTACGTACACACGTGCAATGATTCTCATCCGATAATCGGCTGATATAGGACAAAAATCTGACGTGTGTACAGTGCTCGTCGTACATCGTCCAAACCACCATCCTGGTGTATCCGTAGATGATAGAGGAAAGATGAACAATCATATTGGCAGTGAAGGGGAAGAGAGCGCAGCGGCTCCGTCGCTCTCCCCCTTGCCTCTCCATAGGGCAGAACGGTGATGTATGTACAGCACTCGTTCATGCATCGTGCAGTCTTTTGTCGTTGGAAAGAATTGTGAAAGATCCTTTCCAGCGACAATTATTGAATGTGTGTACTTAGCCTATGTCTAGCAAGATCAAATTGATACAGTAGTCCCCTTCTATATTGAAGTTCATATTTTGCGGTCTCGGTATATCGCTGAATTGTATTCCAAGTAAATAATCATAGGCTACACTGCTATACCGTACTTTACAGTACATACAGTACTCACTATAAATGTGATATTTCCATGAATTTGCCCAAAATTCACCTTGCTATTGGCTTGCAAATGTTTTCTGCATGTGTTTAAAAAGTTCGGGGGGGGGGGGTAATTTATGCAATTTGGGGTGGCATCTGTGTATCGCGGATTTTTGTTTATTGCGGGTCGTTTTGAAACATAACCCCCTCAATAAACGAGGGACTACTGTACAACAACATGCCCAAAGAATAGGTTTACTTGAAGGATCTACATACCCCTATAGGTAGGAATACTAAAATCATTGTGTTTGTATAACAAACGATTGCAGAACGTAGAATTTGGGTTACCAATAGGACAGCAATTGACTTGTTTGAATATCTTCAGCCAATTTCATATAGTAAGCAATTTCATGTGGTAAAAGGATAATTGGATATCATGTCAAATGGAAGTCAGGGCATTTTTTCTCATCTGTAACATTTCATTTCCCCATTAGGCCATATCTGTTATAAAACCAATTTACAGCTAGCGATTTTCTTAAATCAATCACTAAACGTCAGTCCAAGTGTAAATTTTTCAAATTATCTGATCATTTAATTTTTCACTTTATGCTCCTTTTTTAGCCAAATATTTGTCTCAGACAGCCAAACTTTTTTAACCAATCCCACTTTTATTTTCTTCTACTGTTTGAGTGTGATGACTATAAAGCAGTACTGACCTAAAGAATTCATTTAATAAAGTTCTCAGACAGAAGAACATAGACTATAATGGGAAAGCCTGGGTGATCTGGAAAACATGGAATGGATTAAGTCCAGGATTGAAAACATTTGCCAACAAATAGCAAATGACTTGCAAATAGCAAAAATTAAATAAATAAATCCATTCCAGGTTTGCTAAATCACCCAGGTTCACTCGTGAAAGTCTATCTTCTCCAGTCTTAGGCAGCATTAATAAATCAGGCACTTTGATAAAGGTTCAGACTTACAAATTGATCAACCTTTTAAAATAATATCCAGGGATCACATTGACACTTGAAAATTATTATAGTGTCTTATGAGACCCTGGCATACTACATATAAGGTGATGCCAATTAATAGGTTTGAAAACACCTTTATAGAGCATTGAAGAAAACAGGTACATTACCAAGGATCTACATTTTTAAAAACAAATCTTGAAAACCTGGATGTTTCATAACTTGTATTGTTGTCGTATTGTTCTGCAACATAACTAAGTAGAATCTGGGTATATGAAGCATTCTTTCTTCTGACTGATCAAAGTAAAGATGAACCAAAGCTGCCTAAATATGGTAAATCTGTGGATCTGTTCTTTTGAAATCTCATCTTTTACTACCAGCTATAGATTGGTTAATTAAAATTGATGCCAATAACCCAACAGAAATTATTAGTGTAGATGGCATAAAATCCACATACAAGCATAAATCTGGATTGCTACAAAGAGCTGATTGCAGTATAATTTACTGTACCTAGTTCTCTTTCTTGACTACTTCACCTTGAATGTGGTACAAGGCCATATTAAATCAGTGTGTGTATTCTTCTGTATTACCTCTCATCATCTAGCTAAAGGTTATAACATGCATCACTGGATACTTTTCACAACATTGGTTGTTAATATAGCACTTTGTGATTTACAGACACTTTATTTTAGTTTACTAGCATCCAGTCAATGGAAGTGACAGAATGAGTCATTTATGTATACGGGTGTAAGGACAGGGCAAATGATAAAATATGGCTATTTAAAATACGAAACCAAAATGTAACCAATCAGTATTAACCTATTTATAAAGTCTGTGTTGAGTGGAAGATAACATTACTGTTGCTAGCCTCTGTTCGAAAATGATTTCCCTGGTTGTCTCTGATTTAAGTGTTTTCTAAGTCAATGATACAGAAGCTTGTAAAAAAAAAGTTGAAACTTCAGAATACATTTGATGGGCTTATGCACACTTTATACAACGCTGTGGCTAAAATTTCTTTATAGTACCTCAACTAGCTAAGCATATTAGTTTTTATGTCATAATGTGTGTATGTCTAATCAATATATCTATCTAGCCTCCTTCACATGCATAGCAAATCACCCTGGAGCTTCATGCGTTTGCACGCATTGCTCTTGCATTTAGGGTTGTGGTTCTTTCTCCCATTATATTGAATGAGAATGGTTGGGAGTGTGGTTGAGTCTGAGGTACATTGAAATAAGCCTCTATTTGACTATGTTTTTCTATCATGTTTCTTGTTTTTCTAGCATGTTTCTTGTTTACTTTACCCTTTTTTAAATCTCAAGAAATAAATGAAATTGCCAATGGAAAAGCATTTTGTTTGTTTATTAAAGCAAAACATCAGCTTTGCTAACCACCTGCTACCCAACTTCTCTCTACCTTACAAATCCCCAATCACAATAAATTCCTACTCTTCTTTCAGTTGTAGCAGAGGTCAGGCATTCTTCCAGAACTCAGTGGTGCTTGCAATGTGTGTGAATAATATGAAAAAGTTTTGTTCCACCCAAAGAAAAATATTGGTAATGTATGAAGGAGGATGTTAGGGACATCACTTGAACACCTAGAGGGTAAGGGGAACATGAGACAAGAGTGGGTCCATATTAAAAGAAAGAGTAAAGAAAAGTTTTGCTTTAAGTTTAAATAAACTTGCATTCTACTTCTGGGGTTCTTTGTTTCCAACTAATGCCCTTATTGTGATCATTGTAACACTACCAACTAATATATTTGAAAAAATCTCCTTGCCCAGATTAATATGATATATTGATTTAGCAGAGACAAAGCTCTGATGAACCACAACATCACGTTTTACCAATGCCAGATGAAAATTCACCTATGCAGTACAAACAAGTTGGATTTCCAAAACTATATTTGTCTGGTTGTGTCTGTAGAGGTACGTCTACACAGATAAATTATCCAGCAGGTCAGATGCTTTTGACCTAATCTGTAAATAATCAGGCAGTGTTAGGGTGTGGACATTGCTACCAAATGAGAAACATCTGTAAAAATATTTTGTGGTTAGGTTAATAAAAACTATACGATGACTGAATCTATCCATGCCTAATCTGTAGTGTACAAATAACGGTAGTAGGCATAGCAACAGCTGCAGGGATTATCCTTGAATGTTATTCAAGAATACTTTTTTTGCTCCCCTCATCACACCAATGAAAATATTATAAAGATAAGTTTATTATTATTTTTTTATTATGAATTTAATATTCAGAGGAGATGTATGTGAGGCATTCACTGTAATTGATAAGTGTTACTAACAACATGAAACTATTGTGGACTCTTTCAATATTTTGCCCTGGTGTCTAGATAGATACATGTATGGTAAAATTTATGTATGAAAATATCTGTTAAACCAAGGTTATCTAAACCCAAACTGAATAAACTCAAAAGTATTGCTTTAGTTATTAGGGAGAATTTGGTGGATGGAGTCATCCGTTGATTTCTACTTTGCAAGGATATGACAAAAGCAATATTTCTCTGCTGTAATTCTGGACTTCTGCTCTGTCCTCCTGGAAAATGTGGGTCCATCTTAATTGGTGCTGCTATCTTAGCTGCATTATATAATAAAAAATTAATATAAAATCAAAAGGAGAGAGTGGGGCTTTCTCTTAATGACCACAGAAAGTGTTTAGCTCTTCAAGGTAAGCTAATGTCCCACTTTTAACATGGGCAGGTTGTTATTGCAAAAAGGGAGAGGCGATGTCCCTTCTGCCATAACTGTTCTTACATGCCTGCTCACCACCTAGCTGTCAAATGTTGCTGAACTGCCCATGCGCATCTTAGCTCTGGTTGTCAGGGAAATCAATGAATTCCTGCACATGCTATTAAGGCATCACGGCACGACCAGTCAGAAAGCAAAGAAGAAGGAAGCCCTTTGATGAAATGTTGGCTTTATTATATTTTAGATGAAAGGTTAGGGTTAGATGAAAGGTTAGGTTGAAGTTTAGGGTTTATGAAAGGGTTTTGTTTACAGGTTATGTGATTTTATTGGGAATCTCAAGCTGAAACTTTTAAAAAGAGTGTAGGTAGGAATAGATGTGATTTTTTTATTGCTGCCCCCCCCCCCGCCCTCCTTAAACGATGTTTAGGTTTTCCACTGCAGTTTTAGTGGAAATTCCACCTTACCTAATTTACCCAGAATTAGCTTTTCAGGTGTTGCAAATGTGCATCCATATATCACAAACATGTCATTTTTTTCTAGTTTTAAATTGAACCTATGTAAGTTTTTATTTCTTTCTGCATTCCCTCAATATTTGTCCCAGTGATTATTGTCAGTCTGGCTGAAATTATGACAAAATAAAAAATTTGTACGATTGTCTTTGACACAAGAATAGAAGAAAAATCTTACAATGAGGACAACAATACCTGTGACAAAGGTGGGACTTTCACTTCCTGTTAAGTCCTCAAGACAGGATAAAATGGGAAATCTCTTCAATAGGAAAACAACTGTAGAAAAAATTGCAGATGTTCTAAACCTTTTCCTATTCTTACCAAAGCTAAACATGCCCAAGTCTTGTTTAAACTATAATTTTTGGTAGGAAAAAGTATTTTCCCAAACAACAATATTGTTCAAAAGAAAGAGCAACATACTTGTTTTGCTAAATATTCTGTTTGAGTTGTGACTGATTCTAATTTACAGTGGAACTGCCTTTTAAAAGGACCTACCCAATGTTATTGGTAATAATCTGGCAGGGGGGTTGCACAGAAGTCCATATGACTAGAATGCCATGTTGGTAGAAGCGTGACCATAATTGTGGAAATCATTGACAACTTTCATCTTTTGTATCACAACTTTATTATCATTTCTAGGTGAGCATAAGTATAGCAATAGTTTATTTAGAAGGTAATACCAACAGGATGGGTTTTAGTAAACCACCAAGTATACAGTTGTAGAATGTAGGTTGCAGCACATAAAGCTTGATTTCTGCAGATGCAAATCCACAAAAGAGCAAATTGGTTTGACAAACCTCAACTTTAGGAGACCTCCTGGACACTTCCAGCACACAGGCTATGCAGCTTACTCATTTGAGCCACACCTGACCTGTCCAGCGCCGCAATCTCCGCTTTCTTTCTTCTTCCTGCTTCTGCATCCGAGTTCCCGGTGACGTTGGTGCGTGTACATTGCCGATGGGGCGGGAAATTCAAAATCTATTTGTATTGCTTTCAATACAAAATAACTGTATTGAATGCAATACATTGGATTTTTATGTGTAAAAGCAGTACATTGTTTTCAAAAACATTTATTTTACTGTATATATAATAGTATGAGTATAATGTGTATTTTTTTTTTTAATTTAAAAAAATTCAAAAAAAAATTTTTTTTTTAAATATATAGATTTTTTAATTTATTCAATTCATTGTTTTACATGATTTTGTGTTTCAAACTTTATTATACTCATACTGTTATATTATACTGTAAAATAAATTTTCATGAAAAACAATGTACCGGTTTTAGACATATAAAACCGTAATGAAATGAACCGCTAGGGAGGTTAATCATCATGAGGCAGATGATACCCTTCAAATTTGGCATTATATATTTCATTCCGTTACAGTAGTCATTCATGAAGTATAAGTTTTGATATATATATATGTTTTTTTATTTTAGAAACATATCTTCCTGGCTGGCCTGGACCCTTTTTACTTTCCGCCACTCAGCATCTCTGAACTTATTAACTTCTACATCTAATCAGTTGGACTAATTTACCAGTCATTTGTTTTCACTAGTGCTCAGCTTGACTTACCATTGTTGGGTCCCAACAATATTTTGATGCTCAGTTTGGTATTTTTAGGACAATGACCTTTGGCTATTCAGTTTCACTATTATTTTTATTACACAGTTTTTATATAGCGCTATCATATTACGCAACGTTGTACATAGTCATGTCACTAGCTGTCCCTCAAAGCGGCTCACAAACCAATGTCCCTGCTATAGTCTTTAATACAGTCTATGATCTATTTTGGGGGGTAGAGAATTAACCTAACTGCATGTTTTTGGGATGTGGGAGGAAACTGGATTATCCGGAGGAAACCCACGGAGACACGGGGAGAACCTGCAAACTCCATGTGTGTGCTGGCCAAGATTCAAACCTGGGACCTAGGCCAGAGTGCTAACCTCAGAGCCACTGTGCTACAGCTTTCCTATATCACCCTGGCTAGAGAACATCCTCCTTAAGATTTAAACCAAACTCCAGCCCAAACTTTTTATTTTGTTTTCGATAGTGTAGGAGATGACTGGAGCCCATGGGGACCTTAGCTTTGAGCCAGACATAGAAAGCACAAGGGAAAAAAACAGCGGTCATCTAGTCCTAAAATAATAATTCTATTTATTCAGGAGAGGCAAAGTAAAAGGGCCACTTAAATGTGACCCTCTACAGCAGTAATAAAATATTTTCCTCATGCATGTGCTATAAAGTTAGGCAAGAGGAGTTAGGTATAAAATCCATGTGAAGCCTTTAAGGCAATTGTTAGAGCTAAGACAATGCTATTTTATCATTACCTAGACTCATGTCACATCTCTAAGCCAATTGCAAGGAATCTTGTGCTCTAACCCATACCTAAATGTGTTTGAGGTCAGGTGATGCAAGGAATGTTGGGAGGGGGTTAAGTTCACTTACCCTTCAACATTGCAGTGCAGGAAACAATTTAATAAGCGACCTGACCTTAATCCTTCTTTAAGACTTGTAGTAAACTGTAGAGTTTTAATGCACGCTTTTGGCACTGAGGTACCTCCATTGACTCGAATAGGAATGTATTCCATCTGCAGTAAGTGGGTAAAGTTACCTTTTTGGTTTCTGTTGGAAGACTGGAGAAGGCCCATAATTCACTGCGATGCAGCTCAATCACAACACTGCAGTTTACACTAATAAATGCATAGTTCTTGAAAAGTGGTTTTGGGAGATAACTGCACAAATTGTGATAGCAAGTGTGAAAGAGGCCTAACGTTTACTACTTTACTTGCACAGGTACCACTTTAACATCAATTGCCTGTGATATTTTTTCAGAATTACATTGGCAAGTACTGCTACTTGCCATTATTTTCTTTTTTAACATAAAAATTAAACTCACTGTAATTAAGATTATACTTTTTCTATAGTGTTGATAAAAAGTGTAGTAAGAATAATAAATTATAGGGCCTTACTCAAAAACTTAAACTGATATTTTTAGATAGATAAAACAACATAAATATAACCAACATTACTATATATTTATCTCTCTTTATTACAACTATAATTACCACAGAACAAAATAAGCCACATCTGTTACATAGAAACATGGCACAATGTAGTCCTTTTTTCTTTAGTCTAATGATGCTGGCTACATTATGAATGTATTGGCAAAGAAGCTTTACTTTTCCATGAGTGTTCACATTTGCCAGTACATCTGGCTGGTGTTTCACCACTACCCATCAATCTTGTTTGAAAGCAGACATATGCAACAAGTTTATGTAAAAAAGAGAGCTTTATTACCTAAATTATTAAATTTTTGACTCCTGGAGCACAATGTACCCTATTAAATATACATATTATCCTTAATGTATTCAGATGCCAGAATTCGTAATAACACCAAAAAAAAAATAAAACTTTAATGTTACATTTCTAATAAGTATATGATATTATGAAATAGTTACAGTTTCATTTGAGCATTACACTGTGTGTTATTTCTTGTAATTTTTTTCTCATCCAAAGTGCCAGTTCAATTTACAACTTGTAGTACTTTTTTATTTTTATGATATGTATGATTAACAAGATTTCAAAGCCAATCAAGCAACAATAAATTTGGAGGATATATTTTTTTTGGAAGAGACAGTTTTTTTTCTAATCCCAGATAAAGAGAATAGTGTTGATTTATTAAAGCAATTAGACACTGATATTTTCGTTGTATTGGTTCGTTGTATAGAATACATTAAGTACTCTTCAAACTATTGTTAAAAGTATATGGTATAAAAAAAAATAAAGTATTATAAAGTACTAAAATTTTAGCTACACATAGGAAGATATATGAGACCCTTGTGTGTTAGTGCCAAGCAGTGAGCAATGGACTTATACTTATTATAAAAAAGAGATCACTGCCAAAATAAAGCCGGGCTGATCCCAAAAAAAACTAGCTATGCATTACTTGGTTATCTTAAGCAATAAAAATTAACATATAGGCCTAGGGCAGATTTAAAATAATAACAATACATAACATAATATATCAAAAATAATGCATAAAATATAAAAATTGTTCTAATCCATAAAGTGTTTAATCCAATATAAAAAAAATTTAGTTAAAAAAAAAAAAAATTTTGCAGAAAAATGATCGCTAAGAATAGAAGAGATTGGTCCCCACGTAGGCCGGTGAAACCTGGTTTTACGAGGATGACTTCAAGTGTTTGTCAGATTATATACGACTGACTACTTTGCCCTCATTTTTAAGTTTTTAACAATCTATGGGATTTCCCTCATCCCCTCCATCCCCCCTTCCTTTTTTCTTACCTCACCTAACCTTCCCTACTGTACTCACTTTCTAACCCCTTACTCTTCCTAAGCTTCCTCTTACTGTTTAATCTTTTCTTGCTAATATATTCCTTTAGGAGGATGTTTGTTGGGTAGTTACTTTACTTGATAAATGTGATTTATCAGCAGATGTTTTTCTACACCCCCTTGGTAAAGTGTATTACTATATGTCTATATAGCGTTTTGTTTATACTGTTTTGCACCTCCTGTATGGATACGTTTTGTATATGTCTGTTTTGTTGGATGCTTATAAAAAAAAAAAAAAAAAAAAAAAAAAAAAAAAGAGAGAAGAGAATGGTATTTGTTGATTAATATTGATAAAGTGTATTTATAAACAATGCCTGCATACAGTGCATATTGTGCTTCTGTAGAACTAAAAAAAATTACTGCAATTTCTGACTGGTTCCAAAGCTGGAAAGAGATTATGGCTCAGTACTTGGTACACAAATGATCAAAAAATGGTTAATGTACCTCAACCAATGGGCCCAAAAAGGTGGAGTAACAGGAAGCAGCGAGAACAAATACCAAAATGGTATCATATATTTTTTAAGCCCCTATGCTCTACAATGATACACAGGATTCATCACAACATATTGACATATATTATTCTTTTTAAAAAATAAAATTTTTTGCAATCTTGACTAAAATGCACAACAAACATTATTAGACTATTGGTACAATCCCACAATAGTAACATTAGGAGCATGTTTATTACATTATACAAAAAGTAACTCATTTTTGTTTAATTGTACTTGATTTATTTATGTGAACCTTTGTTAATGTGCACAAGCTGTGTCTTTATTCAAGCACCTGCAAGTACTTGTTTTGAATAATACGTTTCCATGGAAAGTTTTTCTACAGCTTCTTTTGTAAGGGTCCTTTGACCTTCAAAATATGTTTGATACAAAATATTTCTTTCAAGGTATATATTGTTCATAGACTGCAGACATGGGTAAAGGCTAAATTTAAAAGAAATTATCCATGTTGTGCTGGTTTAAAAGGGTTTATGTAAAAATCTAGAGATTATTGAATTTGCTTCTGTTCGGTTTGTTGACTTTTCTCATAAACTGATCCCAATTTGAAGTGAATAGGAAAGCAATTCTGGTTTAGTTTCTGATCTGTAGAATTCTTGTAGAGCAACCAACATAACGGAAGACCACCACATGTGTGCAGAACGCTGTGCAATAAAAAAAGAGGGGGTCCTTATAGCTTTAGGAAGGGTAAAAGTTCTACTTGAATTTAGCTTGAATCTCCTCAGCATTAGAGCACTGACTGGAGTTGTACACTATACCTGTCAATAGGGGTTAAGAGTTAGGGCTAGGAAACATGAGTTTTTGATTAAGTTTGGGATTAGAGGTTAGGTTTTGAATGCCTGGAGGACCTAACAAAAATACTCTTAATTCCTAGCCCTAACTCCTAACCTTCATTGACAGGTATAGTGTACAACTCCAGTCGGTGGAGGATGACAGGCACAAATTATCGGGCATTGCTTATTATTGTCATTGCCTAGGAGATTAATATGATTGTTAAACAATGGCAATGTGATTTCTTATTAGAAAAATCAACTATAACAGTGATTCTAAAATAAACTTTTGGGTAGTACTCAGCGGCATTGCTCCTACTCTGTACTACACACCTACTTGCAATAATACCTGCACACTATGGCCCTCATTTATGAAAGCTCTCCAAGGCTGGAGAGAATACATTTTCAGAAGTGAAGCTGGGTGAACCAGAAAACATGGAATGGATTTTTAAAAATCATTTGCTATTTGCTAGAAAATGTTTTGAATCCTGGACCAGATCCATTCCAGGTTTCCTGAATCACCCAGCTTCACTGATGAAAGTGTATCCTCTCCAACATTGGAGAGCTTTCATAAATCAGGGTCTGTATGTAAAATATTTAAAAATCCTTAATTTCTGTAAGCATAGCTTAAAACTGTCCCCTTTGATACGTTTTGACCTTACCTGGTCAAGGTCATAGCCAGTTTCTTAGTCTAAACACATCAGTGGATGCTATGTTTTTTTACCCTGAGTGCACAAGAAAGAGTTTTCTGGATTTGAGTTGAGTGCAATGGCATTCTTGAACAAATTAATCAAACTTACTTCTAAATATTGAGTGTGGCACATATATTCATCCCAATGGAAAACTGATATATCTGAGGGGCTCTGGGATCTTGGATAAAACGTGCTCCAAAACCCCAATTATAAATGTTGGAAATCCATCTGTTTATCATCAACCTTTTCATACCTATTCTCTATATGTTCATTTTCATTACTAGATGTATTAATACAGCAGTGGAGAGATGAGTCTTGTCTTGCAGATTTTCCTGGGAAAAGGAAAACAAACAGAAAATGTATTTGTATGTCTGCATGAATACTTTTACTGTATAAATAATAACTGACTAATTTTCATAACAGCATTTATTTAAATAAACTCCAAAAGAGAACAAAATAAATACTAACTACACAGTCCTCAGCTATGATTTACAATAACTTATACTAATAATTATGTAATACTAATAATGTACTAAGCTGTTATCACACAGCACAGAATGTGATATCAGACATTCATTGAGAATGAATTCATTATAAATATCTTGCCATAAATTGCTTCCTTTTGAAAAATGTTTGTTACACATACAGAAAAAATGTGTCAGCGCTGAATGCAATGATCTCATTCTCTCTGTCTAGCACTTTCAATAGTTTCAATCAAATTAATTCTGCAAGCAGCTGATAACAACTGCTGAAGTAAAAAGAGATATATATGGGAAAGGAATCAAAGGAATATAAATAAATGACTAGCTGAGGCAGTATACACACTATATCAGAAATGAATGTTTAGTTACTGAGTACCTATTTTGTTGTATTTTTTAAAGGTGATGAATAAAAAATAGCAGCAGACTTAATATGACTTTGGCAGTTGAGCAAGGTGCCAGCTTATCTTTACTGTGTAAACAGGGCTTATACTCCATTAGGTCAAAATTTCCCAACTGCTTGAGACCTTGCAGCAATTGTACTAGTTACTTGAGTATCCCAGTTTATTCTGGCTTATTCTATGAAATAAAAAATATAAAATACAAAACATTCCTAATCTGTCCTGACCTATGACAAATCAATTTAATAAGTAGAAAATTGGCAACGACTGTCTGTTAGAATTGAGTAGTACACTGTTTCCTGCAGACCATTGTCATACAGAAAATAGATGGTGGTGTTCTAGAATCTTGTGACTTTATTGAAAACCTGATTATTGCTGGGGAAGACAAGCAGTCGCAGGATCAATATGTGCTGTCAAAGTCCCAACAATTTAAGAACTGTATGGATTACTTAATTAAAGCACTGTTGTGTACTGGGAATGTTTTGACTCTTCAAGTACTTGGGATTAGCTGTCTGTGGATTAACAGAGGTGCAAGAAAAGAGGATCCTTAATATTACCAATATAATTCTTTAAGGTTCTTAAAACTTGATGAGGATTAGTAATGGAATTGTCACAAATAGTCAACAGAAGCATTCATCCAAAAGTTAATCATTACACACACAACACCATTCTGGTAGTATAGTTTTGATATGAGGCCCGCATGACTGTTTTCAAGTTTTTTTGTTGATATTGTTACTTGCATTAGTAAGCAGTGATTAGTAATGAAGAGTACATGTAAAAGAAAATCCAAAGTCCTAACTTTTTGGTTTGGAATGGAGTAGGCATTAATAAATCCCTTGTCAAGTATTGTGTTCTTGTTCTTCAACAAGGCCTATTTACCATTTTTTTCACCCAAGATTTAAACATTTTTAACTGAATTGCATATACAAGAAAATATGTGATACTAATGGTGTGCAAAACCTGAATTAAAACATGGTCTAAATTTACACCTTGGGTACCATTAGGGATTTTACTTCTTCAAAGTCAAAGCAGAAAGAAAACAGAAATCTTTACAAATTGAAGATAATCACCCTTTTTTTACAAATGACACCAGAACAGATGTCCCTATTGGAAACATGTTGCAGTATTCCTGTTTCAGCAACAACTATAAAATAATAACTTTCCAATTTTTAATGCAAAGGAGCTACTATTCTCTACAACAGGAACACAAGCAAAAATAAAAACTTGCTAGGGAATGTAGGTTCTCTTTACTATACAACCATTTTAAGAATAACCTTATAGTGTATGTTATCCTAAGAATAATGTTGCATGTGTCATCTTGTATATTGATATGGATTTTCTTTTTATAAGTCAACATGCCATTTTTTTAATGATCATTTTATGTAGGTTATTTAGTTTTTTTTCATGCTGATTTCTTTTTTTATAGCATATAACTTTTGTGATAAAGGTGATCATATATACGAGATTTGGTATATTTATCCTAAATGTATTACCAGATCCACTGACAATTGTCTGTGTTTTTATGTTACAGACATCATTAACTGTGATTGATTTAGGTTGCTATCATGCCTAGAAATTGTTTTATTTATCCAGACAGTTCTTGTTATGTGTGTAGTTCCTTCAGGAGGAAATCACAATGTCGCCCAATTACCGCAGATCTTAGGAAGATATACAAATTGAACTTTGGCTGTCTACTTGGTGACCAGGATAAATCATAGTCTCCACATGTCCTCTGTACCAAGTGTTTCAATGGGTGCAATGAATTGGTGACGGTGTCAATGCACAGCCCTCACATACCTGGACAAGACATCACTATGTTCCTGAGGAGGTTCTGCACCATGCTCAAGAAACCAATCTGCATCCTGGTCGCCAATGGCTTCTGGACCGGGAAGTGGGGCCTGACGAGACAGAAGGTAAGCGAAGTTCTCACTCTACATGGACGACATGACAGTGTTCTGCGTAGACAAGCGTTCCATTGACGTGCTTGTCCAGATCTGTGAAGACTTCGGTCGAGCTTCGGGGGCAAAAGTCAACTGGGGGATATCTAAAGCCATGCTCTTTGGGAATTCGTACCTGCCTTCCTCTGTGACCATCCCTTTCAACATCAGGCCAGACATCATCAAGATCCTTGGCGGCTAGTTTGGAAAGGAGGGAGCAGCCCTGAAGTCTTGGGAAGAGCGGCTGTCAAAAATGCGGCAGAAGTTCGGCCTCTGGAGCCTCAGAGACCTCACCATCGAAGGGAAAACACTGGTACTCTGCATCAAGATTCTCCCTGTGTTGCAGTACCTCACCCAGGCCTGGCCTCCCTGCACCAACACCTGCAAGGCCATCACAAGGGCGGTGTTCCACTTCATCTGGGGCTCAAAGATGGACTGATTTAGGAGAGCAGTGATGTTCAAAGAACATCAGAAGGGCGGCAAGGGAGTTCTGGACATTGATACTGAGGATTTTCTTCGCCTGCAACACTGTAAGAAGGACATTGGTGGACCGATCATCGAATTCTGCAGGAAACTCCATGTCACGTGTCCACTATGGAGGAGCCTGTGATGGGACAAGTAGGACAGCTCCATCCCGTACAACTAGGACACCCCTTGGTTCTACTTGGACACCTTCAAGTTCATCAAGGAGAACTAGCTTCAAGGCGTCAAGGCAGACCTGTAGAAGCCGAGTAGAAACGCAGTCACGTGCATCACTGAAGAGGAGACGGCTCTGCATGTCTTCTGGCAGTGTCCCTACGCCCAGGCCGTGTTGAAGACCTTGGGACAGGAAGTGAGCCAATTCGTCGCTGGGACATCTATCACATACTGCACTATGTTGTATGGTCTATTCCACGGCGAATACACAGAAGAGGAAGTCGAAGGACGCTATTTGGTGCACCAGGAAGCGCCTTAGCCACCGGACGGAGAGGATGTCCATCGAGGACTGCCACAGACTGACCCTCAATCTGCTCAGAGACTATCACCTCATGTATTTCCCGCAAGAGGAAGAGGAAGAGTACTAAAAAGCCCCCCTCCCCCTTCCCCTCTCCCCACTTTTCCAAGCACTCCTTGTAAAATTTAAAAGAGCTCTAATAAAGCTTCAGCCCTGTGAGTTTTTTATCATCTTACTGTATATCCCTGGTGGATGTATAGATTTTCCTTATCTCCCATTTATCTGACTATATGTTTTTTGAGTATGTTAACTTCAGGACATCTCATAGTTGGATTGGTCTTTTTTTACTGTCCCCTGAGGAAGCCTAAAAGGGAAAACATGTCACAACAACCATACTGCATGATGTTTAATTTCATTTTTCTTCTTTGTTCTTGTAAACCAATAATTTAGCATTTGCTTGTCCTATTTCCCCCACTAAATTGCATGGGGTTAAAGCTACCATTACTTGTATTGCATATTTAACAATTGTACAACATCTGCCTTATTATTGTACATACATATTTAAACCTATATATAAGATACCTTTTGTTGCCAAAAAAATACTCTACTTTCTTTCTTACATTTTCCTTCTTTTTTACCCTTGAGGGGTTGGCTTTTTTTCAGTTTTTTTTCAGTTTTATCTGCAAACTTTCTGATCCAATTACCACCTCAACCCTTCTGTAGTGAGGTCTACAATTGTTTAAAGAAATCTTGACAGTGATTTTCTGCTAGAGAGACAATCAATTGAAATATGGATGATGATTTAATTAAGCGATAATAAAGTAGTAAACACGTATATATCATTCTTCTGTTGCCTGTGTCCCTTTACCTTGGTGGTAAATTATTCTTATTATTATTCTATATTATTATAGTCCTTAGACTGTACTAATGACATATTATGGTAGGGACATCAGATTGTGAGTCCTATTGAGGGACGGTTAGTGATATGACTATGGACTTTGTAAAAAATGTCATAATTTGGCAGGGTTATATAAATACAAGGTATATAAATACAAGTTAATAATGCTAATATTCAACCGGAACAAGGATTTATCCAAGAGGCTTTGAAATACGTTCTTCACAACAGCAGTATTGGTACCAATAAAAACAACAACAGTCATAGGAATAATATAATAATTAATATTATGTGCAACATATATTTTCTGTCACCCTTTAATGGTCTTGAACAATGACACAAGATTTAAATCAGCATCATTATAGGTACTATCTTGCACATTAAATATACTAGGACTGATTTATTAAGAAAATATAGGCTGTTCACTTAGCAAACTAAATTATGTGCAAGCAAAATTTACCTAACTTAGTTACTGTGTTAAAAATGTACTTTACGAAGAATACTCAATAATGTGCAAATAAATGTGACATGATGTCTTCTTGCACACTGAATAGCTGATGTCACCGTAAATTTACTATATTCACTAAACTAAGTGAATTGTCTCTAGCAGAGTGATAATTGACTTTGCTAAGTGAACAGCCTAAACCTTTTTGTATAATACATTCAATGCTGTATTCAGACATTATGCTGCAAAAGGCTTGTCAACATTTTTGCACTCTTTTATAAAAGCTTCACATATTGGGCCTGATTTATTAAAGCTCTTCAAGGCTGGAGATGATACATTTTTATCAGTGAAGCTGGGTGATCCGGGAAACCTGTAATGCATTTCCTAAAAGTAATTTGGTATTTGTTAGCAAATGTTTTCAATCCCGGACCAGATCCATTCCAGGTTTGCTGGATCACCCAGCTTTACTGATTAAAGTGTATCCTCTCCAGCCTTGAAGAGCTTTCATAAATCAGGCCCATTGTCTCCTGTGGATATCTACTGTTGTAAGGTGCTATTAAAAGCTGCATAAACTTGCTTTAACACAGACCTACATTTTATATGTACAGACCACAATTGAGATGAGATGGGTTTGTGTTTCTGAATTCTGTTAGACATAAATATCTAACGCTAAATATTTGAGGAAAACAAGTTATTTTTTTGACAGTGGTCGAGTTGTCTGCCTCTTCCAATTCTGTTACCCTTGGTACTGGCCTTCCAATGTCTTTGGCATATATAGAGCAAATACATTCTGATAACAATCGCAATTTTTTTTGTTATGAGTTCTTAAGTTTTGAGTAATATAAAGGGAAGAATGGATCTGTAATTATATGGAGATAATACGATCAGATCTTGGCAATCCACAGATTTTCTTCTTTCTTCTATGCAATCGAGCTACCAATATTACACAGGCATCTGTGTAAGGAAATTAAGGTGACAGAAAATATAGCATAGGCCTGTAAAAAATATTGTATTTTTTAAAAGAATATATTACAGTGTGATTTATATCCATATGTCTGTTTATTATTCAATGAAGGTAGCAATGTTACTATCACTTCATAGCTAACAATATGACCTCATCTAATGCACATTTACAAAGTCATGACATTTGCAAATGCTTGTTTTGTAATAGCATTACCAGTAACATTATTTACTTACAGTTATCAATCTAGCACATAATACCTTCTATCCAACAATTTATTTCAGGGATGCACTCACACTGATGGTTTTCTATGTAGCTGTACTAGTGTGTTACAAAAGTCCCCTAAGGCTTCCTACTTACCATCAATAAAGCTGACTATATCCATAAACCTTTCCCCAGTCACCTTTTTCTTTTATATTGTTGCATTTTTATTCTTCCATAGGGTATCTAGAAAAACAAAATATTACAGTTACATAAGGAGATTACTGTATCACATTTTCTTTTAAGAATCTGAACAAGTAAGGCTTATTCTTTAAAATCCTCAAAAAGGAGTTGTCAACTACATTTTTTCAGATAAAACAAGAATTTGTCTGGTTGCCTCTGGCACTACCAACAGGTTCTTCTCATGCTAGCCACACAGTCAGATGTACTTATGATTTGGCTTTTCAACATTTTAAAGTCAACATTCCCATCCTGCGCTTGGGGTAAGTGAATCTTCATGCTGGGATTCCCCATGGGGATTTGTAATTATGGTGAAGAGTGCTTCAAGCACCTAAATGTCCCTTCACTATGAGATATGGCAGTAAAGGTAAGAAGATACTGCTAAAGAAAAAGATATGTAGAGTGGTATATCTTTCTACTTTTGACACCAAATTCATCTTAGCATTTCATATTTGAACCCTTAAAGGAGAATGTTAATGGACCTATCTAACAAGGCAAAGACTGCGACGTAGTGGTAATCTTCATCCCTAGATAACAGCCCAGAAACTGGGTAAAAATTGACTGTCTTTATACAATATCACAATAGCACTATCCTTCTTTTTTGATTGACTAGAATTATTTTATTTATTGGTTGGCTGTTCACTTCTATTGCATAGCATGGTGAGTTGTCAGCATACAGAAAAAAATTAGATTCATGCCAATTAGTAAAGGAGGGAAGTTGTCATTGTTGTCATTGGAGTTGTTGCACACTCTGACCTGACTTCTGTGACTTCTCTTTAATTTGACTTGTCTGACTACTACTAGACAAAACAAGAAAATAAACAATAAAGATCAGCATCTATGCTTTTCCAGGCACCCCCTGCACCAATACTTTTTACCCCATTTAACAAATTGCTACAATAACAAACAAACAAAAATAAGAACACCAAATGCCCCTTTAAATCAACTAAATTTGTGGTCATATAAAATATTAATGCCTTTCTATATCACAAAGCAGGGTCCACCCCATTTACCCTTTGTATAAACAAAGTTAAACACATTGTGCCCCTCTTTACTTTAGAAAGAAAAACATAATTCACGTGCAATAAGCCACTTAATGTAAGGAGTACCTACTGTGGGTCTCTGTGTAGTGACGAATGTTTTTTGAAATTTTCAAACAAGAAACATATTTATGCTAAAATAATGTAAGTAACTACTGAGTGTTATGTTTCTATTAGGTTAGAGGCAAACCTGGACTTTTTAATTGAGACCTGTTGCTATTGAACAAAATGATTTAAATGTTTTTGCTTATCCTTCCTCATGCACACCACAATCTTTCTCATTTAGATTTTCTTTCTCAAAACCCTCTTTCACCTCTTCAAAAACATTTTTACTTTAGTGCTAGAATATAAATACCATAGTCCTGGATCCCTTCAGTGTCCATCCCACTATCAGTGGCTACCTTCTCCATACTAAGTGGGATCTCTGAAAACAAAAAAATAAGTATTCTGAAATGGCGAGTGTCATTAAGAGAAACATTCCTAAACTCCTTACACTATTATTTCCCAGACTTTTTTTATATCATCTAAATTCTTTGGTAAATGTTATATGTGTTTTGTCCAGATTAGATTTATCCCTAAAAAAAAATTCAAATTCTCAATTTCAATTGTGTCCATCACCAGAGCCCTTTATGGTGAAGTTGCACTTGCATGTTTGAAATTGTGCTATTTGACAACTCCCAGGATGTAAAGGAGCTAAAGTTATTTTTTTGAATAAGGCTGTTGGTGTATTTCAACTCCACAATTTTTTATTGCCTTCATATAGTATTAATAAAATACAATAATACCACTTGATATAAACAATTAAATACTAAAGAAAAATATAGTGATGTTTAAAAAACAAAACGTTAAAGCTCAAAATTTTACAATATTTTGTGCATTATTACCACTTGCATATTCTTTATGTGCTAAGTTTATTATGGTATGGTATGAATATCTCTAAAAAGCAAATTCCTGTTTAAAGTAGCAGCTTTTTATTAAATGTCATAGTAGTTGTATCTTAACTTATATATACAAGTAATTCATCAAATGTTATTGAGTCATCTACCTAACATTTCACCTTAGCAGCATTCAGAATTAAATTATTAGGTAAACAACTGGCGCCAAGAAGAACTACACGGGCCTGACCTTTAGAATCATTATTCACTTTTCTTATTCATTACAAGCTGGGTGTGAAATGAGAGGCAGAGCTTAAACATTAGCACTACAATATTTCTCAGTTGAGGTGCTATATACCTGAACACCTCAAGTACACCCTGCCACCTTAAGTTCTATCTTTTCAGAAATATAAAAACATTTATAGTAAATATTCTTGCAAGCAACTTGGGTCAACATGATCTGTGTGACCTCTGGAAAACTATTTTTCTTCTGTTGTGTAAAAAAGGGATCATAAACACTGTGACACAGTAATTACCTAAAATGAATGCAGCTTTGCATGCTTCACCAAAAAAAACATTAAAAAAATAAACATAATACACTGTGACATTGCAGTCAGTATTTGGCTGAAATTGTGCACTGGAACCAGCAAAAGGTTTGACGCTGATAAAGAGTCTGCAACATGAAGGTTAAGGGTACTTAAGAAATAAAGCGGACCTAAACTGAAAATGTGTACATTGCATAAAAGGGTTGACAATCCTTTCATATAAAATAAAAATCAGATTTTTTTTTTCTTAGGGGAACATCCTTTAACCTTTCTAGCAGTTCATTTCTTTCTGGTTTTATATGTCTAAAAGCGGTACATTGTTTTTCATGAAAATTTATTTTACAGTATATTATAATAGTATTAGTATAATAACGTTTGAACCACAAAATCATGTAAAAATAATAAATTGAATAAATTAAAAAAAACTATATATATTAAAAAAAAAACAAAATTTAATTGTTTTTAATTCCCCGGTGCCTCATCGGGTGCAGAAGCCCGCCTGAAGAAGAGGGAAGAAGACGAAGATCGCGGCGATGGACAACGGTGGATCAGGTAAGGCTCTATTTACTATTGCCTCCCATAGGATTACCTACCCCGAGTGTGACTTGGGGTTACCGCTTTTAGCAACTTTTTTCTACCTCCAGTCACACTCGGGGTTACCTCTAGGGAGGTTAATCCCCGAAACTTCATACTGAGCATTTAAATTTAACCTTAAGCCTTCATGTTAACCCCTGACTGTAAAACTAAAATTATCTATTCATATCCATTACTAACTTGTCATTTACTCAAAATCAAACCACCTAGTTATTACTCCTAAAAGAAGCAACACTGAGATGCTTCAGCAAAATCTATATATTTTTTAGAAAAAAACTCCATATTGACAACAAAGGTTATGCAAGCATTTCTGCCTACAAGACACCCTTAAAAGAAAATACCAAAACAAAATAAATTGTTTTGGTGAGTTTACAAAACACTTTGAAATTACATTGTTACCGATCTAAAATGTGGTGAAGTCATTCTGGATCATGCACAGCACCAAATGGAACAATGATCTGAGGACAGAGAAGACAAAAGATAACATATCACGTTCCAACTGTGAAACATGATGGTGTGGGGCTGTGCTTATTGCCTCAGGCTTATTCATGGTTTATAATGCTGTAAGAACCAATTTGTATCCAAAACTTTTGCGACAGGGTGGTAAGCTATTTGACTGAACTTTAAAACACAAAAATTAAGTTGTTTTTTATATAATAACAACTAATACATTTACAATGGAGTGGCTCAAAACAAAATCTACATTTTAGAATGGCCTAGACACTTTATTATTTGGGGCTGAAAACCTTCTTTCAGGTAGTTTAAAGTAGAAAAAAGTGTGCAAGTAAAGTAAACCCTCACGTGCCCTGTCCCTTAAGCTGCGTACACACTTCCAATTTTTATCGTTCAAAATGAACGACGAACGAACGACGAACGATCGATTGGGCAAAAATCGTTCGTAAAAAAAGTAACCAACGACGCTGACGAACGAGGAAAGTCGTTGGAAATGAACGACCGGACCGGCGGATCGGATTGGACGACGATCGTTGACCATCAGTCGTGTGTACGATCGTTCGTTGATCGTCCATGGTCTGAGCATGCGTGACGAACGAACGTTCCTGCGGTGCACGTAACTTCCTGTATCGTTCAAACGATCGCATCTATTGTGTGTACAATATCTACGAACGATTGTGTCGTTATCTGTATGTACAGGATCGGTGCTATACGATCGTTCGCAGATATCGTGCAGGATCGTTTGTCGTTCGTTTACCAACGATAATAATTGGAAGTGTGTACGTAGCTTTACTTTACTTGACAATCTGCTCATTCAAGCTTCTAACTGTAACCTAGATTCTAAATGAATACTTAACACTTAATCACCTTAAAACCCACACCTTAAAGTGTATGTGTGGTAGATAGCGTAGAGAGAAATTTAAAACCTTGCCTTTTGGATTTCCAATCATTTTCTTTCCAGATGACAGTGGTCACCAGTACAAACCAAGTAGAGGGTGAATCTCCCCAATGGGAACACTTTACAGTAATTAAAACAGTTGGTCTAACTTCACTATCTGTGAAAAAACTAAAAAATTACCCTAGAAATACACTTTACCCTACTTGCCAATGTCTTTTTATCATCCCTTTTGTATCAGTTCAGAAACAAAATTACTTTTAGGAGTTAATAATGCAGAAATATATAAGGTATTCTTATAGGTACTTGCTCAGTAGATTGTTGTCCCAGTGTTGGAGCAAATGTACAATGTATTCTCTAGGTTACCTGTGTTACAATTACATAAAGTAAATTTCTCTGATTGCAAAGCATTTTTCACAATGATACCTTTACACAACATTGCTCTCACTGACCTTTTTACTACTTTATTATATTACATAACACTTCATTAAAGTCAGTACCTTATGTTGTGTATTTGAGTGTGTATTATTACAATCATCATCAAATTACAAAAAGTCACAGGAGGTAAAGTTTATTGGCAGAAGAGATATGCAAAATCTCTTCTGCGAAAAACTTTTTCCCTGTTCCTGGTGAATTTTTTCCACTTAAACTGTACATACATCATGCAGTGTAAAGCCCAGCTCTTTCCCCAGCATTGCCAGGAATTGACAGGGAAGCTGGGAACAATGTAGCTCTTACACGCCCACAGGTGTTATATCATCAGTGGCTTTTGGGAGATGGTTTTGGGGGCTGCAGGGTGGGAAGATTCTGGAACTGTCATTGCTGAAGGATGCTTAAAAAAAGTATGTGTATGCTAAACTTGGCAAGTATGCTGTTCATATTTATCAATTACAGCAAAAACTCACCATCCACCAACAAGTCTAGTTCAGTTTTAAATGAGTATATACTCTCTAAACATTTCTTACTTAAATTTACACGACATTGTTTTATGAATGATTTATTATTTGCTATGTAAATTTGCAGGCCAAAAAACAATAGCATAATCTAACGTGCATGTGGAACTTCCAGTGACTACTTTTTTATTGGTCATTGAAAGCCTTCAAATGCCAATAGAATTAGGCATCAGTGCAAGGTAAATACTAAACCTTAATGTCTGGTTGTGACTCAATAAAGGGAAGATACCAGAAGGTCTGCTTGTGCTGTAGTAGGATTCAATACAATTTTCCAGCTGTTGCAACTATATAAAGTTCAAAGTGAAGACTGAACAGCAACAAACATTTTCCACCAACACTATAAAATATTAAGCTTTCTGGCAAAAGGTATTTGTCAATCCAGCCCTGATATCGATCCACCAAGATTCCATCACTAGTTCTCACTTAAATCACACAAGCACAAGCATGCCATGATCAGCAGTTGTAAACCTTTCAGTCTAAGAAAGTCTCCAATATCTCCTAGCTGAATAGCTGTGAGATGTGGTATGCCTGTTGAACATTTTATTCTTTACAATGACAAGACAATCTGTGAACACATCTTTTTCATGGGTTTAAAGCATTCTTTGGAAGAAAGGGTTCATTTTATAAAGTTTTAAAAAGTGAAAATAATGTTTTTCCAATGACCCTAAGAAACTATACTGGACAAACCAAACCATCAAAAGATAAAAGTGATGAACAGTGACCATCTGTCATTACTCTTCGAAGAAAGAAATTCATGCAGCTTTAAATGAGATAACCAACTGAAACAAGGCCACTTTTAATCATAGGAGTACAGTTTTTGCATTTACATTTCATACTGTCTGTAGTCTCATTCAGACCTTTAGTGGCTTAAATCATCCTGCCATCTGTTTCATGACATTCATGTCACAGTCAATTAAGATCCCCTATTTTCAAGCTGTCTTCATTGTTTAATGTGCAACTTCTATCTAGTTACTTTGCAAGCACCACACGGGAGTAGCTTGCTATCCCTGCTGGAGACCAGCACATACGAGACAGTAGAGAATAATGACAGCAAGCTTTGCTAAGAGTTTCAGCATGACAAACGCACGCAGTTACTGATTCCAATTATGAAAGTGGATGGAGAAAAAAGGTGCTGCCTTTGGGAGGCTCCTGTCAAATTGACAAGCTAAAGAAGTCACTCATCCCTCTTTAGCAGTGTTAACACTGCTTGAAAGTCTATTTCTGAGAAAACAATATGTTCTAACAAGCATTTCTCGGCTAAGGAAGATGTAATGCGTACATTCTGGCTTTTCATGTTGGTATAACATTTGCTAATAGAGAAAAATGACTGAGAAAGGCTACAAATTTGTTAGGTAAATGTATAGTTAGCAATGACAGATCTTGATTTTAATTTGAAGACATTTTAATAATGGCTTTTACCAGGGCCTTCGTAACAAAGGTCAGGCCTAAGGTGAGTATGGAAAATGGAAAGCTTATAGTTAATATTTTGTGAACATGGATATTGGAATACTACAGTTGGAAAACAGTGTCAGCAATTAATTATATTAAAGAGGAGCAAACCAACATTGGATAATGGTCAATGACAGACTCTTGCATTTTACAGGACGATCTTGGTGCTTGTCATCATACTTGGATGAGCTACATTGTTTATTTGCATATTTCTTAGGTTTGGAGTCTTGGTATTTCCTATTGTTCTTTCTGTTTTTTTACTTTTCCCATTTTATCTATTTTAATGTGGTGGGTGGCTATATTTCTAGTTTGCTACATTGTTTGTAAATTTTACATCTTCAAAGATTAATATAGTCATTGTTTACATTTACATCTGTTGTTCTTATTTTGATAGTTTGTTAAACCCGTAAATTAAAAAAAAATCTATTTTTTATATATATTTGAAAAAAAAATATATATATATATATATATCTATATATATAAATCCCACAGTTATTGCGCTGTTGTGTGTTGCAACAAAGATTTGTCGCGCATGCACAGAAACATCCGCGATCACTGCACAACCGAACATACTATAGACTTATACACCGTAGCAAGGGCTGCCTTCTTCTTATGTGAGAAGACATAGAAAGGCAAATTGCAGAGAGAGGTAAGTGAACAGTCTTCAGGAGGATTGTTCGCAAAATGAACGGTTGTCCATGAACACGTTCTTTTTGTATCACTCAGAGACGTTATTTCCTGTACTTCACTTCCTCCCTTTACACATCACTTCCTGCATCTTTCAAACAATCCCATCTAGTACATTGGTGGATTATCTTTAAATGTTCATATCGTTGCAGCATGTACAGATGTACAGTGAATATTTGTTGATCTGTTGTTATTCATTCATTTTCTAACAACAGTTATTGCACGTGTGTACGTAGCCTTAGGAAAGGAGGGGGTGAAGATGACCAAGGCAGCAACCAGATGTGCTCCAAAAAAGAACAAGCTAGTAGGATGAGATAATAGAATGACAGGGGGATTAGTTTATTAGGCTGCTATTTCTCCTTTCACTGTCCAGTTGTATGCTGCTTTTTCCTTATTTGTTTTTTTCCTATGTATTTGATATTTCTATAAAATGAGGAGCAGGCATTACTTATTGAATAGTTCCATATTTATTAACATTTGGCACCTACTCACTATTTTTTTAAATTTTCAGTGGACTGGCCATTCATTTGTAGACTCTTTTTGATTTGGTTGTGCCCCAATTAAAATACTTGTGTGGTCAAGTAATGGGAAATATTTCTAATAGAAACATAGGCAGCTTTCAATTCGGAGATGGGTTGGAAGATTTATTGCATTTTCCTAATGTTGTTTGTGTCTGGGAAATTTACCAGCCTTTTCACTCCTGTTGGCAGCATATTGTTGTCATTTATTTATGTCATTTATTTACCTGCAGCACACTTAATTAGCTCCTAGTGCTACCCTATCCTTCTCTCACAACTAAATGCTATCATACAGGGAGAATAAAGGACTGACATTGTGTCAATTTCAGATTCTTCTATATACTATTTGTAAAAGTATATACTATTTATATAAATGTATGTATATATATATATATATATATATATATATATATATATATACTATTCGTGAAAGTGTGAAATGCATTTTAGATGAATATAATAGAATATGGATTGCATTCCAAATGCTTTATCTGTTCATATTACTTCAGTGCTCTTTTTAAGTGGGTGTTAAACTGGTGTCTCAGGGTCTGCATGTTATCTTTATGACAAAAGTAACTTAGCTGATCGTTTTTAAATGAAATGCACTCAGACATCAGGAGTCCTTAGCAATGTCTTCCAAATCAGTGGGTGTTATATTTAATTAGAGAGGCACAGAATACAGTCAGTATCACATGAATACCTTGGCAGTTACTCCTAAGAATCTGATGATAATAATGACCTAGCAAGGTCTGAAGGACTAGTGATGGTAGAACCAGTGTCTGGATCTTTGTAGAGGTAGGAGATGTTCAGCGCACACATCTCCGGTGGAAAGGTGGATTAGATACCTTTTACCTTACAAGCTGTTTATCAATAACCTGTTGCACTGGTTAATGGGTATTGCAATTAAGGCAGAATTAAAAGATACACTTTAAAAATGTGTGACCATGCAGGGCTTTATTGCAGAAAGGGGCATATGATATGCATTCTTACCTGCCTGATCGCTCACTTCATCTGTGCTGGGATACTTGGCATATCCTGGCTTTCCCTGTGGTTGCAGAGACTGAATGAACTCCTGTGCGCCTGTGTGGGAGTTTTGTCATGCCGACCCAGCCAACCAAGATTATCAGAGATCAGAATGAGGATAAGATGGTGGCACCTGTGATGACATGAGGACAGGTGAGTATAAACAGGGTTTAGTTTAGCTTTAAAAAGCAAGACTTGGTATTAAAATAGGTAAACTTAATTTGAGCAAATCCACTGTGGGTTTAAAACCAACGCACAAAATGTTAAGACTGCATTTTTTATTAAGATGGATGGTAAGGAAACATTTTCTCTTTTCTTTTCACCCATGTACTTGTGTTAGAACTGAGCCAAGAACTAAATAGGAATTTGCAACAGCCCTGAACTGTACAACATATTATTATTATTATTATTATTATTATTAATAATATTAATAATAATAAACAGTATTCATATAGTGCCAACATATTATGCATCATTGTACATTAAATAGGGTTTGCAAATGACAGATACAGAGAGTGACACAGGAGAAGGAGAGGATCCAATCTAAGAGGTGGGGGAAGTATCACACAATAGAAAGGGGGATATGGATTGGTGGGAAGTAGTGAAGGTTTTAAGAGACAGAAGAAGACGGGTAGACAAGTTTGAAAAGATGAGTTTTGAGTGATCTTTTGAAGGAGCAGAAAGTAGGAGCAAGCCGAATTGGATGAGGAAGACCATTCTAGAATGTCGGGGATGCTCTAGAAAAGACTTGGAGCCGTGCGTGTGACGAGGTTATGGGAGACAAAAGTCATTGGTTGTCATTGCTGATGTACTACATAAAACTGATGGCATATCTTGCACCACTGAAGCTATCTGTTCAGGTGCCTGCTGCCTGTCAAATATTTATGTTACTGAAGTTCCCCTGTGGTTGTGAAATTAATGTTTCTATATTAGTGTCACAATGCCTCAATGGGAGTTTCACATAAAAAGAAGGTTAGTCATCAACACATTGATCTGTCCTTCTTTCTACCCTTCATAAGAACTTAGGATGAATTTGAGAAAAAGTCACTAACATATTTATGCTCACTTGATCTAGACTTCCTGTTTAATTTCTTATCAATATTTTGATTACAAAAATACCTGCTCTAATTACAGGCATTGTTACATTCAGTTACTGCTAATGTTTAAATTTATTTTCAACAAAATAATATATTTTAGAACTACGTTTACACCTGACATTTTCAGGCAGTAAAAGTCACACATCCTGGCATATCATGGTTAAAACTCAGTAGTGTTTTTGTTCTGATTTTAATGTAGATTCTGAGTTAAGGGATGATATGATAAATCCCAGGCAGCCTGTCTGAAATTAACCTATAGGCAGAAACATATGTTTAAAAACATGGCATTGCTTGTATCTAATGACATGCCATAGGTTGTAATCTTAGCATTCATATTAACATAAAAATATGTGTGATGTGTTACATTCTGATCTAGATTTTAAAGAGGATCTGTATTACTTGTGCCCCCAAAAGGCAAGCAGAAGAAAAAGAACTAGTAATCTCCATTGTTTTAGGCACTTACAGCTGATCTCTTAACTAATACTGATTTGCCATGCCTTGTGGACTTTGTCTCTATGTGGACAGCCATCCCAGTAGAGGACTAGGGTTTGTTTCCTTCTGTCAAAGCTGGCCCCTGATTAATGGTGGGTAAATAATCAAGAAACAACAGGAGAGGTGCAGAAAGTGCAAATCCTCAAATGGGTGATGAAGAAGCAGGGACATCCTTGCACTGCAGATCCTCAGGTGCAGCTTTTTCTCCAGCATGAAAAACATTAATCAGCACATAATTGACCCTACCACTTCAAATCATGTAAAAATTGCAGTCAGAGGCACAGTACCATGGATGACCTCACACTGCAAATTTATAGCTATCAAGGAACATGTTTGGAAAAGCGCTGCTAAAAAGTATTGCTTAAACAAAATTGCTATTTCTACTTAATAGAAAATGTTCACTGTTTTTGTTAAAATTCATTCTTGGATGTGCTTTGGAGTAATAAAGACTTACCATGCCATTCCTTGTTTGCTTTACCATTCAAAACTACATCATAGTCATATGATTACCAGAGCTTAAAACTACCCTTTCAGATGGCAGGTGATATCTGACTCTTTGGAACTCTGCTTTTTAAACCAGGAAAGGAAAAAAAAATGGTTGCTGTACAACCATTTTAAAAGTAGCAAGAGAGTAGCACAATGGGAGGGTAATTCAGTAAGTGCATAATACAATATGACATTTCCTGGCACTCAGCCCTACAAGGCAGCTGAAGAGTCCTTCTGTGAATACACTAGATGCAACAATCAAAAAATGGCAGCTGCTAAGTGTACTTGTTGCATCTGGTGTATGCAGATGACAAGTCTCCTGATTTTGCATGGACTTTCAGTATTACTCTGTCTGTACCTTGTCTGCCGCCCAACCACCCACCTACACACGCAGATCTCTTCCCTGCTCTATAGTGGCACAGACAATGGGTGTTATGGGTATTAGTTCTTAATTCCCTAAAGACTTGCAATATAGAGGGAACTGCCCACCACCAGCCATGTTCAACAAAGGTTTTCTCAAAACAGGGTGGGTGGTGAATTAGGTGATCTTTTGTAGGTGCTCCCTCTGGAAATATTAGGAACCACAAATCAGACAGAAAGGGGTTCATTTACAAAAACAATAAAGACTTTTCACTGAAAAAGAAAATGTTCACCTAATGAATAACGTGAGAGAGTGTTTAATTTTATTCATTCATCACTTACAGACTAAAATCTATTTTTTTTTACCTTTGGGCATTCAGAATGAGCATGACATTATATTATTTACTGAACCTCTTTTGACATTTACTGTGTATTATGGAATAAAGATTTTCATTTCCCACAGGCTTTCTAAAGCATACTAATCATGAGGTATCTCCAGATGAACCCAATGGAAATGTGAATCTGGGGCTCATTTACATCAGGAAGAGCTGAATTCTATACAGGCCATATAGAGTCTGTCTTAGGCTGCTACTCACCTTCCTGACAGTGTTTTTCTATAATTTATATATTATTTATAAACATGTAGTTTAAGGTTTATGGACCTAAAGTAAAACTGTAACTTATATTCACATTTCCAATAAATCTGTTAATAGCACCCGTCTCATAATAAACGAAACCTAAACTGCTTGTGAGATGCCTAGCCTACACTAAAGATCACATGGTCTCTGGCATCCAGAAGCATAATGGATGCTTCATGTCATTAGAGACTGTAAAGAATTTATTTTCTTTTAGATGGTTTTGGTCTGGTAGACTTAAGTGAGATAAAAGGATCAGTAGGGAGCAGAGCCTGCATTTGTATTGGGCTAAGAAGCTCTCCTCATATGCATGGTAAATTGCTGACTGACTCTGGAACTAGTGAACACCAGTATTTGGGTTGCTTGCCAAAACTGTTAGGGGTTTTGTGTATTCAAGATACTTTATGAAACATTACCTGGAAAGGACACAAAATCTGCTTTTGAAAATTAAATTATCTGACGCTAGCAGAAGACAGAATAACTGCAGGGACTATAACAGCATGGAGAAAATTATTTTAGCAGGTGTTCCTCAGCATATTACACATATTATGTTTCAACAATATAAAATATGCATTCCCATAGATAATATAGTAATACTGTATGTGCAAATATTTTCCTACAAGCATCTGCATTTATCTCTTACAAATGTCATCTAATCCGCTGCTTACAAGATTTAGTGTTTAACAAAACATTCAAAGCCCAGTGTATTTCTCTCCTTTTGTAAACTTCTCTGTAATAATAGCAATATTATTATTGCCTTGAGTGGCAGAGACTACATATTTCTCTGCTGCAGTCAAGCAACACTTACAGGCCTTTTCTCTGCCCCTGCCTGTGAATGGACAGTGAAAATAGATACAGCAGGCTGACAAGTTTATTTCTTTGTCTTTCTTGGCTTTACTGCTTTCAACATCTTTCTTGTTAGCATACCCAATTAGATGCTTATGCTGCTTGTCCCCCTCCCTGTCTAAACCAAGCTGTATAAGGGACTGCAGAAGGCCTATACTAAGTGTAAATTCTGGTACTGTCTGAAGATTTCCTGCATTTAGAAAGAAAACGTATTTTACATCTATTCAGCTTTAAAGCCTAAGAGCCTAAATCACTCCCTCATTACCCATACTCACCTATAATTCCAGTAACCTCATGAAGCAACCAATAATGTGCCCGAGGAGCACTATACAAACTGCCAAAGTGGGGTGAACAAAGGTTTCTGTCAGTCATGGCGGTAAGCCCGTCCATATCCTCTCACAAGCACAGCGATCCCAGTCATGGCTCCCATCTTACAGTCTTCATAAATAAATGGCCATGAAAGGGGAATAATTATCAAGGGGGGACAGGTTCATGGTCACTTTCTGCATATTGATTCAGAGACGATGCACAAACAGGCAGTGAGACTTGGAATCATCAATTATTTTTTGCAAAACTGCTTTAATAGTAAAAATAGTTTTTCTTGCAAGAGGAGAAAGTTTCGCAAACCCTTTTATTGTCGACTTTGCTACTTAAATGCAAAGCCACTGAACATAGTTCAGCTTATAGTGTCTTTGTAAATAAAAGTTAAACTACAGATGGCAAAATGCATTATTAAAGCCAGCGGGGGGGGGGGGGGTCACTTAAAACGTGTTGCAATGGGTCCTTTTGACTCCTTTAGCAATTTCATTGACAATGCAAAGTTCAGGGGCCTTGCCAAAAACTCATTAATCCAACTGGCTCCTTTGATACCCCCCCCCCCCCCCCTTCATAAGGGAACATAACCATGCCTTTTGTAAGAACACCTTTTGAGTTCAAGTACACCTATATTATATGAAATATAGAGGTTACCATTAATGCTCTCTTTTTAAAAATGCTACATCCTTGTCTCTCATGCTAACACTATTTCTTTGGTATAGACCCAGAATAAGTGTTCAGATTGAGAAGGTCAGGGGTCCCATTCTGCTTACATGTTTTAAAGCCAGTGAGTCAAATTACTGAAGCAAGAGGTCAACATGACAGCCAGGAAGTTAGAATCATGACAAGTTTCCTTTAAGTATTTTATCATCTTCAGTTTCTCATTGAGTATTTCAGTTTCTCATTGAGTATTGAGAGTTTCTCATTGTAATTTTCTTTTTAAATTATTCAGCCTGTGAGTTTGTTAATTTAGGTAGATTCAGAAATGTATTTTTGAAAACAAAGTTATGTTTCAGCTTAACTGACCCATGAAAGTAATGTAATGTTTTATGTCTGAGCTGTTATTGCAGATTGGGTATTTGCATATTCTAGGTAATATTCATGAGTTCTCTAGTGTATTAATTCATTTCAATCTACTATTTTGTGATTACACAGTCTAATAAATGACAAAATTATGAAGCAGACCTTTTCTAAATTAACACAAATTTGTGTATATCCAGCCATTTCTTAGTTTTAAATGGGGGAAGGGTTAGAAGCACCACTTAGTTCTTGCCCATCTAAATGTGTTGCCTTAAAGCAACACATGGTAACGTGTGCACTGGCCCGAACATAAGGCCATTTTTGGTCATTGTAGTGCCCCGGTTAGACACAACCAGCATCCCCTCACCCTAGGCTACACTACTGTACTACCCACAGGTAGTGGAAGAATAATGCTATCTGAAAATGTGGATCACATTTTCCTCCACACACACCTTTCTTCTGTCTTTGGAGGTTTACTGCCATCTACTAAAAGGGTCAGTGTTTCTCAACCCAGGGTTCGTCCAGAGATTGCTGGGGGATCTTTGAGCAATAAGCAGGTCAGTCTAACCGACCCCAGGGATCATTTTGGATATCTGTAAGGGTGATATTCCTACCACTGGCCAGCAATGTGAGACGCAGCCTTCCTGCAGACCCCAACACTAATGTGGTGTGGGCTGTGGATATTGTAATTATAGCAGGGGATCCCTGAAGACCTGAAAGATATTTCAAGGGTTCCCTCATGGTCAACTGTGCACAGGGTATATTTTAGACTGTTTTCCTGAATGCTCTGCAGACTCCAAAATTAGGTCAGCCCACCATCCATCTGTTAGACGGTATGAGTTTAGTAGATACTCTGCAGGTACACAGCCCTGTGCCCTCCAGCTCCGAAGCACTCTTGTGGCATGCTTATACCAGTTATGCCTAGAAATGGCCTTTTCCAGACAGGTTCGGAGGCTCATATACCGTATGTTACAGCCATGTACTACTTTGAATGAAGTAAATATAAAACCACAGGGATTATTCACATTTTGTACTTAGGGTAAAATGTATTAGGGCAAGCAGAACAGTGGGAATATTTGCAGTAACATGTGTCTTTAACATACTTAGCTTCCTAACACTGTATACTGAAAGTCTGTTATTGCAAGCAGCAAGGTATAAAGTGCAGTGGATTGGTGTAAATGCATCATTTTACTTTATATATCCAGGAAAACAGGTATTTGTAAAATCCACTAATGCAAAATGACTTTAGACTGGATAATGATTTTCATGTGTATAATTTTTCGTGACAACAGCACCGGCTTTTTTCCTAGCTTGTGCGTCTCTAAATGTATTTCATGAAACAGCATATGCACATATCAAAACACAATAAATAGGTAATTTAGGTAATCAGCAATGAATAATTGAGTCAAAATGACTTGTAATTATATCAAGGCCTTTTTGTTTCATATCAATAACGTCTAAGGATGAAATCCTAAGTGCTTTATGTTGTAAGCAGAAGCACAGTGCACAGTTCTAGAAATCTATTTACTGACAATCAGTCCATTACCAGGCTAAAACACTAAAAGCATTTACAGTCAGCTTAGTGACTGCACCATGCTGACATGTGAGGGCCTGAGGGGCTGCACCAGCAGTACTCTAGAGAAGTTATGATGGTTCTGACCATACAGATAAAATTGTGCTTCAACATTCAGATATGGTGTGACCTGTGATGCATGAAACATAAGTGAAAGGATGATTTTAGTTCTAAAATTGGAGACACTTCTGTACTTCTGATAGGTTTATTTTATATATATATATATATATATATATATATATATATATATATATATATATATATATATATATATAAATTAGTTATTTTTGAACTTTTGCCAGCTAATAAAATTGTGACTGTCATCTACAGCAATACAAAAACCTTATATTTACCTAGATGCATTACTAACTGCATTTTGCCTAATTTCAAACACCATAAAATACATGGATTTAGGAAAATACAGTGTGCACACCACTACATTGCACTGCAGTCAGTGAGCTGCATTTTAAAGCATTGTCCTGCAAATTGACTCAAAAACCCCACAAGGTGACAATGCACATGATTAAAGCAGCATGTGCTAACACTGAACCCAGCCTTAGACAAAAACTTATGTTACTTTTTTTTCTATAATTGGGACAACTGAAAGCTATTTGTGTATTTGCCATACCTGTCAATTCCAAACCTTAGATAAATTATATATTATAAACTGATTTTTACCATTTATAAAAAAGAAGTGAAATAAATTACCCAAACTAATAGGTAATCAAGGCAGATTCAGAAATATGTATGCGAATTCTATGTAGGCAAGGATTCTAGAGTAAATGAAACTTTATTGTTCACTGGACTACTGTATACCTAAAGCTGATCCTTTTTATATGTATATATATATATATATATATATATATATATATATATATATATATATATATATATACATAAAATAAATGCAGTTCTGTCTTCCTTAATATTAGATTTTTATTTTTGCCATCACCTGGAGCTAACGTTTTGAGAAGGAGGGGCATTAACATCAAGTTGGCCTGTAGCTAGCATGGAGCGAAGGGACACATGACAGGGTGAGGAGGTGAGACAGGAGAAGGAAAAGAAAAAGGGGTTAAAAAAAAAAATAGTAAGAAAAAGTGCGGAAAATTCAAATTAAATGCGGGAAAAATGAATTAAGAGATTGGTTAGAATTTTGTTATGGGAGGGGAGATTAAAGTATAAATAAAGGGGTTGGGGGGGGGAAAGGGGGTCAGTTTTACCTGAAGCAGCAAGCATCTCCCACCCCCCCTCCCTGGTTATAATAATTTGAATCGTAAGGAGAAATTAAGGTGTGGATAAGCTCTGGCATTGTCATGGCAGCAGGTGGGCGTTCTTTCAAAAGGTCCATGAAAGGGTTAAAAGTTTGCAGCAGGTTGGGGGTCTCTTGGTTAAGGGGTGGCCTTGCACGACACTCGGTTATCGTGGGAGCTAGGTGTTAGAGGAGGTCATCCGCTGATTGTCCCTGAGGCGGCGGAATAGCAGCTAGGGGCCTGGTTAATGAGCGGATGTAATTTTGGGAATTATAAATAGAATTGGTGTCATGGACTTATAAGAAAGAAAATGTAGCGTGTTGTGCTGGAAGAGGTTGATATGTTATAAAATGTTATAAATATATATATATATATGTTTTATTGGTTATTAAATAAAACGGGCTGCTATGGCCAATTCAATCCAACAAGAAGTCTGGTGCGTTTTGTTTGGCTACCTAGGGAAGGTGGTTGGGGGTGGGATTGGGTTGGGTTAGCAGCTCATGGATCTATCCACTCTACCCTAGTCATGTCACAGGCAGCGAGCAAACGAGCACCAAAATGTAATTTAATTAGTGTAATCTTCAAAGGAACAAGTAAAGCTTGATAGGTAGAGGCAAGGAAGTTATTGCATGGTAATGTACTAACTATTGTAATACTATTGTAAATATAAGTTTACATATCCTGGTACAATTTATGAAATGTTGGCTATTGGACAAAAGAACGGATCACACAAAAAACTGCTCCTTTTAATTTTTTTCCATCAGGGTCTGTAAACCACAACTGTAAACGTTTGGGTTAGTGGAGGGGAACTGGACTGCATAAAATTCTCTAATAAACTGAAATGAGCCAATCAATACAATAATATAAAATGATTTTGATGACTAGGCTAAGTTTTTGTTAATCTATGTTTGCCCAAGGCTATAAGTCATAAAGGCATTTTCAAAACATGGCCAAATAAAGGACCTATGGTGCTGGGATGGGGGGGGGGGGGGGGACAAAATAGTGTTGCTATTTTTTTTGCTGAAATGTATTTGTCCTTGTCTGTTCATGAGTTCTTTAACTATCCTCAATCAGCTTTCTTCTGTCTCTATGTTTTTGCCCGGGGGCTGGCTTAAGTGCCTGTTTGCTTGTTATTAAACATACTTTGACTACTGGGGGAAAGTTCGTTTTCAAAAACACCATTGCAGCAAGGCAGGCTAAACCAAATGATGGATTGCAGTGGGGATTGTTCATAAATGTTTAAGGAGGATCTTGAGGGATGTTTCTGATGGAAAATCTTTAAATCCTCACACGGTGGGCCTTTCTGATCTTTGCTTGTCTAAAACTTAAGCATTCGATAGCAGAAATGTCATACACTAGAACTGTTATCATGCTATATTTTCAGTGATGATCAAGATAGTAAAAATCCTTATCCACCTATTCAGATTCACACAAATAATTCATTTGTCCAATGGGGTATAAAAAGTTTTCAAGGTATCAAAAGAGCACTGGGACCAAATAAAATAGTTTTTCACTTTGGTTGATTAGGCTTTTACATCCTGGATTTCAGTTCTAAATGCAATCCTAATAATTGTAACTTGAGGGTCTAACCATGTCTGAAGATACATTTTCAGGGCCCATTACCAAAATATAGTGTAATCATTTCTAGCATCTTTTTTTGGTGAAACGAGAATTTTAGAATCAGACCATCAGATATGATTTGGCTCCATTTTTAACATTTTTAACAACCATCTATACTTTTTTTTATATATGTTTGGATCTCTTACCATTTACACAGTTACTGATTTATTAGTATTGCACCCATAGAACATACTAGATATGTCATCATGGTCAGAATTGCTTAAAACATTGGAATTGATATCAAATAAATGTAAATTTTGTTGGAGGGAGAGTTTTCTTAGGAATTAAAGAGGATATATACAAATTATTTTATTTGGAACTTGTAATCAGAATTCAATAATTGGTTTTGTGTAATGTTTTATAACCTGTCAGAATATTACCTTGTAAGTAACAATATGAATATCTGTAATTATAACTTTGCTTCACCTTTAAATATATCAATAACTAAAAAAAATCTTTTTGGGCCACTTTAGGCAATTATTCTACCGTTATTTTATAGTGTTGAAGGAAATTGGATGAAACCTAAACAAACACAAGGAAAACATTTACATACTGTGCATAATGTTTAGATGCCCTGTTTAAGCTCATACAAAGGTAATCCAATGTATATTGTCCAGGAATTTGCTACCTGTGTGCCAGATTTAGGCTTTCTAAATTCTAAAGCACTATGAAACCAAGACTCAAAATTCTGACTAGTTTATAATTCAATTATTACAAAAAATAATAAACTAACATTTCATTGCAAATCACACATGTTCAAAATTTCTACAGTTCTTTATCAATTACTAAGCATTATTAAATTATGTCACAAATACTATAACCCTTATCATTAAAAATTTTTTATTGTATTAAGATGTCTCTGTCAGACACAAATTGCACCTTTGGCTGCTGTGATAAATAGTAGATCTTAACTAAAAAAGAAAAAAACAATAATGTATTAGTCAGTAACCTGTCTCTATTTCTGCATAATCTTTATTTAGCTGAAACCAGTATAAAGTATGAAAATAAAATTCTCTGAATATAATATTCTCTTTTTTATCCAGACAATACTAGACAAATATAGCTTTTTGTATTTTGACAGAAACCTGAAAAAATAATGATACAATTGTTTCTTTTGTCCTTATTGGGGAACTTTTTTTATATGTTTCTCACATTAGCATACCGTACTTTTTATATACCCTATTTTGCTTTTTTTAGTACAAAAGGTTTAGGTGCCCCCAGGCTATTATCCTATTACACACTTAAAGTAATTTTTCTGTCTTAATTATTACATTTGCACGTTATTGAGCTATCTACATCACAAACATTTTATTTCACGAATATAATTACATAAAGGAACACACATTTATAATTAAGCATCCATTTCAAATTTTGTTTGCATTGGAGGAATCCTTTTCAATCACCACTAAGGGGCACTGTGAAAGACATGATGGAGGATCTGAACTGGAACTAATGACCTACCTCCCGAGCAAATAGAAGGTTGGGAGGTTGCAGGCAATGATGCGCTAAATATGCCTATCCAGATAGTTAAGTTATGCAATGAAATTTTAGATTCATCTTAGGCTATCAGAACAAGAGGCTCCGTTTGTTAAGCTGCTGTTAGACATAATAGTTTTAGAATTGAGGGCTGAAAATGAAAACAAGATGGCTGAAAATACCACTGGGGAACAATTTTGAACAAATTTTTTGTTGACTTCAATTTTTTTTTAATAGGTATGGTGATTCTGAAAGTGCAGCTAGTTGTTTTCTGGGGGTAAGATCCTAGGCGATACCAAAGGAGGGCATGCGCACCCCATTCCTGCCGGCAGCTGCACTCGCAGTAGCACTGGGGTTGCAGGATCAGTACCCTGTAGGTTGCAACATCCCTGTAGCTGAGGTTTTCCCTCAGCATCCTCTGCACTGAGGCTGCATAGCTGAAGGGAATTGAGTTGTGTGCAGCTCAAAAGCAGAGTAGTTCCTGTTAATTCCTGGCTGTCATTGGCTGCTGGGGCTCCCAGTCAGAGGTGCCTGTTATAGCGTCTGCTGGGCTTACCTGTATTGGATTGTTTTGTGAGTTTCCTCTGTTACTGACCTACGCCTGTTTCTGACTATCCATTTGAACTCTGCCTGGACCGACCGTTATTAAACTGGCACAGCGAGTAACTTTGCAGGAAGGCCAGAGGCAAAACTTCGCTCCTGCTGTGGCAGCTGCCACTCCTGTTGAAACCAAGGTCCCCCTTCCTAAAAAGTCTTCTGGTGAACGCTGCCAGTTTGAGAATTTCATGCAGTCCTGTAAATTGTATTTCCAGCTGCGACCAATCTCATCAGGCACGGATACACAGAGAGTTGGCCCTCTCCCCTGTGGATACATTTTTCAAGGCCATGGGAATCTTGTATGTGGACCCAGACCTGACCGCAACTTCTGAGACTAAACTAAGAAGTCTCTAACAAGGTAACAGACGGGCAGAAATGTAAGTCAATTCTGTTGGGGCCTATCTGCTGCCATCAAAGACAACCTGGTCAATTACCCCATGCCAGAGACTGGATGAAATGATGATGTTGAGAATCCGAATTGATTGTAGAATTTACGAGCGCAGTTTGGAAAACTGCCTGCGCCAACTGCCTTTGATGAGGGCATGGCTGTCCCTGCACCCAGTCCGCCTGCTTTTCGGGCTAAAGAGCTGATACCCATTCCGAAACAGTTTAATTCTTTCTGCTTGATTTGCCTTCCTCACCAGTAATTTTGGGCTGCCTTGGTTGCGCAGACATAATCCCATAGTTGACTGGGACTCGGGACAGATTGTTAAATGGGGTGAAAAATGTTTTGAAAATTATTTCGTTAAGCTCACTACCTCTCCATATTGCTGGTACATCCCTAGAGAAGCTGCCCATTCCTTATTCAGACTTCTCGGAAGTATTCTCTCCTCGGGCTGCGGATGTTCTTCCACCTCATCGGGCCTATGACTGCCCAATAGACCTGCTTCCAGGTACTATGCCACCCCGAGTGCACCTCTATAATCTCACTGTCCCTGAAAATTTGGCAAGGAAAACGTATATAAAAGAAAATTTGAAAAAGGGCTTTATCTGGCCTTTAAAATCCCCTGCTGGGGCTGGTTTCTTTTTTTTTGGAAAAGAAAGACAGTAACCTAAGACCATATATTGGCTACAGAGGGTTAAACAAAATTACCATTAAGAACAGATACCCTTTACCCGGTATCGATGACCTGTTTGGCCAGGTAGTCAATGCCCGAGTTTTTACTAAACTTGACCTAAGGGGGGGCCTACAACCTCATCAAAATAAGGCAGGGGGATGAGTGGAAAACTGCTTTTAACACTAGTGATGGGCATTATGAATACCTGGGAATGCCATTTGGGTTATGCAATGGCCTGCAGTCTTCCAGGACTTCATAAATTATGTTTTCCGTGATTTTCTTGGGAAATTTGTAGCGGTTTACTTAGACAATATTTTAGTCTTTTCACCTTCTCTGGCCCAGCATCGTGTGCATGTTAAGGCGGTTCTACAGAAACTTAGGGAGAGCCATTTGTATGCCAAATTAGGGAAGTGTGTATTCGAAGTCCAACACGTTCCTTTCTTAGGTTACATTGTTTCTGATCAGGGTCTAAAGATGGATCCAGCCAAGGTCACAGCTGGCCTTGATTGGCCTCAGCCCACCAATTAGAAGGCCCTACAAAGATTCCTAGGTTTCGCCAATTTTTATTGGAGATTTATTAAGAACTATTCGGTCATAGTCACTCCCCTTAGTGATTGGACACGGAAGGGAGCAAATCCTTCCCAGAGGCCAACCAAGGCTTGTGAAGCTTTTAAGAGGTTTAAAGAGGCTTTTTGCTCTGCCCCTATCCTTGTACATCCAGATACACAGCAACCCTTCTTTGTGGAGGTAGATGCATCTGAACTTGGGGTAGGAGCAATTTTTTCTCAGTACGGGGGGAACCCAGAATATTTACACCCTTCTTTTCCTGTAAATTTTCTCTAGCAGAACAAAACTATGATATTGGAAATCGTGATCTCTTGGCTATCATGATAGCTTTTGAGGAGTGGTTGGAGGGGGCAGAGCTTCCAGTAACTGTATTCACTCACCACAGGAGGGTGAGCGCAGCGGTAGCACTGAGGTTGCGGGATCAGTGCCCTTTAGGATGCAACATCCCTGTAGCTGAAGTTTTCCCTCAGCATCCTCTGCACTTAGGCTGCACAGCTGAAGGGAATTAAGTTGTGTGCAGCTGATTAGCAGAGTAGTTCCTGTTAATTCTTGGCTGTCATTGGCTGCTGGGGCTTTATAGCCCCTCTGCTCCCAGTCAGAGGTGCCTGTTATAGCGTCTGCTGGGCTTACCTGTGTTGGATTGTTTTGTGAGTTTTCTCTGTTACTGACCTGCGCCTGTTTCTGACTATCCATTTGAACTCTGCCTGGACAGACCTCTGCTTGTGACCTCGACTCTGTTTTTGCCTTTGCCCTTTGTACTTCGCTCGATGGACTGATTTCCTGTGTGTTTGACCTTGGCTAGTTTTTTGGATTTCCTGACATTTTTTACTCTGCATTTGTGGCTCTGTACTCTGCATTGGTGGGTGTCGGGTCTGCTGCTGGCCTATCTCCAGACACCATCCTTTGCGCACCAAGTTCTGGGGGCAACCAAGTGCTGGGAGACACAACCAGTCTCCCGAGGCTGAGCGGGGGCTGCTATAGGGGAAGACTGTGGCATAGATTGGGGGACTGGTGTCTGGGAAATACCGGTATTGATCCGGGCCCTACAGTGGATTTGCATAGGCATTAAGATTTGTATAGAGGTTTTGCGTTTGCGTAGTAAATTAGCAAAATTTATTTTTCCACTTTCTTTCAGATCATGTCTGGCTCTGCTGTTTCTCGTCGTAAGTGCCCAAACAACTGTGATTAATTTTGGTATATCTGTGGCAGTTTCACCATTCCCAGTCAAAGGGCGAACATCAGCACATTTGTAGAGCAAGCCTATATGGCATATTTTAATGTTAAACTTGGAGATCAAGATAAGTATTGGGCCCCTCATTAGGTGTGCAAACAGTGTGCCGATAGTTTACCAATGTGGACAAAGTGAACACGTGATAAGATGTCATTTGGTATACCTATGGTTTGGGGAGAGGCAGGAGATCATTTCAGTGACTGTTACTTTTGTATAGTGAACACTTCAGGATATAACAAGAAAAATAAATGTAACAGAGTATCCTAGTCTACCATCGGCTATACGCCCAGTGGCTCATTCAGATGAAATCCCAGTGCCGGTTTTCATTACACTACCTTCTCTTGAAGAACATTACTATGGTGATGAACTAGGTGACAACAATGATAAAGAGGACTCCGTTCGTAAGGGATTTGATCAGCATGAGTTGAGTGATTTGGCACGTGATTTGGGACTATCGAAGAAGGCTTCATAAAAACTTACTTGAAAAAGGAACAAAGGTACCGTTCTTTCGAACCAGAGAAATTGCATTTCTGCAGTACTTTAGAACAGACAGTGGCTTTGTGTACCACCATAACATACCTGGTTTTATGGAGGAATTGGGAATTCCAATCTATAACTCAACTAAATGGCCACTATTCATTGATAACTCAAAGCCGAGCTTAACCCCCATATAGTTCTAATTCTGTCCGTATTTCCACGCAGAAAGAGTTACATTCTTTTGCATAAAAAATTATTTTACATTGTAGGCCTATAATTCTTAGGCATAACTCACCGAAATATGTCCAATATTTAATAAATTTAATATTAAACTTTAAATAAAAAAATAAAGAAATTTGGTAAAAAAAATAGTGAAACATTTAAGATAACTGTACAGTAGCATGTATAATATATATATATATATATATATATATATATATATATATATATATATAAGATTTCTTTGTATTGGACTCAATACAGCTATTTTGTGTTGAATCCAATACAAAATTATTTAAATTTCCTGCCACTCCTCCCGCCCACACCAACGTATGCACCATAGTCACCGGGAAACCCCGGAGAACGTCTCTGCAGTTGCCAGCTGAAGATCGAAGAAAGAAGACATGTCCCGAGGATCTGCAGGGACCAGCAAGACGCCGGGGGACGACAACGGAACAGGGTGTTTTTTTTAAATGTTTTTAGCAACCCCGAGTGTGACCCAGAGTATATTTGGGTCAGTCTCAAGTGGCCATTCAGTTGGGTCATCTGTGTTGATCTTAAAACCGTATGCTTCTTTCTTGGTCAGCAACACAGATAAACCAAGTATCCCTGATATCTGTGCATGTGGGACACCAGAGCTCATGAGAGGCATTGGGTGGAAAGGAATTGGCCTCCAAGTTCTGCCCTAAAACCAGGTGATCCAAACATTCTACAAGATGCCACTTGTTGATAGAAAGAATATTATATTCCCGTCTCTGCACATGAAACTGGGTCTGACGAAGCAGTTTGTTAAAGCTTTGCAAATTGAAGGAGATTGTTCCAAGTTCCAAGTAAAAATTAAGGCCAGGGTGTTTGATGGTCCACAGATTCAACAGCTCATCAAAGATGAAAATTTCATCAGGACAATGTCAGAAGTTGAAAAGAATGCTTTGTTATCATTCAAAGCCATTGTCAAGGACTTTCTTGGAAACACACAAACAAATAATAACACAGAAATTGTCCAGAAACTTTTGGAGAGCTACAAAATGCTTGGTTGCAATGTGAGCATCAAGGTCTATTTTTCTGCATAGCCATCTTTCTAACTTCCCGGAAAAACTTGGTGCAGTCAGTGATGAGCAAGGTGAACGATTCCAACAACATTTGAAGGTCATGAAAGGATAGTATCAGAATAGATGGAATGTAGATATGATGGCTGACTATTGTTGCAGCATCCGGCAGAATTTTCCAAATACTGAACACTCCAGGGGAAGCTATAAGCGTAAATTTTTACCTTAACCGTTTACCCGATTAATTTTCAAATGTTTTACTGTAAAAAAAAAGTGCTCTAGAGTAACAATAAATCCTTTGTATGAACAAAAGAAATTTAAATAAACAGTACATTCAAGTTAATATTTCATTATTTTTTCATTGTATGTAAAATTTGTATGTTTTTTGACAAAAATGGAGGGTACCCTGACTCGTAAAAACTGGATGTGATAGCAAAAAACTAGGATAATTTCTGCATTCATCACCCAAAAATTAGTAAAAAACAAGTGTAAGATCTAACTTAACAAAAATGTGTTCCCCAGTGTAATATTTGTTATGTCATATGTTAAATCCTACCGAACAAAGCTTTAAGGGCACTTAAAGGATATGTGGTTAACCTCTGAAAGTATCTAAGTTCCCCACTTTAACAGTAATGAGTGTCATACACTGAAGGGAAATGTAGCTGCAAGTACCAGCTTTGTTATTTATGTTTCACTAATCATAATATTTGTTTGGTACATTCAAATTCTAAATTGGCTGTGGCCATAACACTTGTTCTGAACCCTTAAAGTGGAAGTCAAGGCAAAAACTCTGTTTGCTTTCACCTAGGTTGTCAGCAATCTTATTAGCTATAAGTTTAAATTTTGTGTATATGAATAACATTTTCCTGTTGACTCTGTAAATTTGCATGCAAAGGAGTCTTCAAATAAGACTGACTTTCTCAAAGCGTTGAAATCAATGGTAATGCCATTGTGTCATCTGCAACCCATATTTAATGTACAGCACTGTGTAATATGTTGTTGCTATATAAATACGGTTTAATAATATTATTGTTAATAATAATATTATTAATAATATACAAAGCTAGCTGAAAGAGTGGTAATGTGAAGTTGAGACTGTTTGAAAGCCTGGAACCCAATAAAATAACTTGCAGGTCTTCAGGGAACCCCTGCTATGATATCTGTATCCACAGCTCACACTACATTAGTGGCCAGTAGGAAGAATGTCTCTTACATTGGTAGGAATACCACCCTTACAGATAGCCACAGTGATCATTGGTGTCACCTAAACTGATCTGAGAACCACAAATTGCTCATTGCTCAAGGAACCCTACAACCTCTGGAGGAACCCTGGTTAAGAAACACTGGGTTGAAGTGTTAAGTTTAGAAAAATTTAATGAAGCTGAAAAGAAAGATTGCAAACATAGATTTTTCTGGAACAGTAAAAAAAATTTAAGAGTAAATATTCTTGCATAAGAACAGTTGTGCCGGTTTTCCTAAAGGTCCCAAAGGGAGTGAAATCTTGGGAATATTTTCACTACATCCCTAGCGAGGCACGCAAGCAAAATGGCCATTAAGATCACTACAGAGGCTAATTTTCTATACAGACATATTAACACAGCAGACACGAACCCTTGAGAATTAACACTGTATGTATTGCTGATATAAGCTATTTTGTGAAAATTGCTGTATAATTGCAGCTAGAAATCATTGGAATACTGTAAATAGTGGACCATAAAAATAAATAAATAAAGAATGAACAGAGAATACTGTTTTTAAGATGGTAAGTCTTACCTAGTCTTTCTGTATTACCCATTATCTGTAAAAACAGTAAAACAGCAGATGAGTCCTGTCTTCTTACACCTAAAAAAGCAAAATACAGATTATCATTCATCAAATTGTTGAAGATACTTAGAACACAACACAAGCTTAAAATGTACTGGCTGATGTCTCAAAACATCCTAAATTTTAGTAAAACATCAACAACAACTGGAAGAAACCAGTTTTAAATTTTTAAATACCAATAGTTTAGCTATAGAACCAGAGGCTGTAGTGCCTGTGAAAGTAGCTCCATTTCACACCATGTAATAAACTGCTCCCACATGCATAGCAAATTGCTGTTAGTGTTTCTTCCTTCACAGGAGGAACTATGCTGCAACCACATGCAGAAAATAATTCAACCAAAGGGAACAGTTGCAAGTGTGGTTGAGTCTGTGGTACAATGCAGTGGTCAACTGCATGTCTGAACAGGCTTTACGTTGTTTGGGGTTGGAAAGTGGCCTGATCTGAGAGGGAATTTAGAAATTTTCTTGATAGGAATGACGGGTTGGAAGAACATGGAACAGTAAACATTCTGTCTGCTGTGTTTTTAACAAATTCACTTGGAATGTATATAAATGTTATAAAACAGTTTGCTGGGATTAAAAGGGGAACATATATTCTTTTAAAATACACTGTTCTAATTGATTAATTTCACAAAGTATTTGGAAAATTTGAAACTGTGCAACTGTGCAGAAAAAACTTGGGTTTGCTGGATGTGGGATGCCTGGCTGTGGAAAATCTGTAAATTCATCCTAATTCTTTTTAAACTTTTGTGATTGGACCCTCAAACCTGCTAATTTTTAGTAATGAGGAATTATGACTAATCCTCAATGAGTTCTCTACTCTAATGTTTTTTATGGTTAATAATATTGATCATGTACTGATGGCATGAGGTCTGTCCAAGCTAAAGCAGCTGGGGCCCATGAAGTATAAATACTATCAAGGAATATGTGCAATGAGGCAGAGGAAACTGTGGAAGATGCTTATCTAGTATGATAAAAGTATCATTAGGACAGGAAACTGCAACTTGATGATTGGAACAGAGACTGATAAGGAGTGTCCAGACCCACAGCCAGCCTCTTTTGCATCTAATTGTATCTAAATGTTTTCCTTCACAGGGATCTAGTGTCAGTAGCGTTAGACATATTCAACACACCAGTAGTGTCTAAATTAAGCATTTTTTTTACAATTGAACATTTTAAAGCATCAGAGGACAGCCATATGCATTGTAATAAACAAATTGTGCATATAACAATGATAACCCCTGAACTATTCTGTATCAGCCTACCCAGGTTAGCTGGTGGACAGATATAGACAAATAGGAAAGTTTTTTTCCAGTGGTATAGAAATTGAAGAATAGAACTTGCAAACAAACCATATCTCAGTAAATACCTTGTTTTTACTTCTTACCCCAGGCAGGCTGTAAAAACAATTTTCCTCAGTTACCTCCATACCAAACATTTTCTCCAGCTTCACTTTTCTAACTGACCCCACATAATAATGAATGTTTCAGACTCTGAAGTCCGGCTTATCCCCCATCCTATCTCCTTATCTCACACTGAAGGTTTCTGCTGAGCAACCAAGCAGCTTTCTTCCAGCAAGGCCAGATTTGATAACGTGGGGTCCTTGGTTAGTCTCAAATTGGATCCCACATTTTCTAGATTATGGCAGTCCCTAACCAGTTAAAAAACTAATTTCTGTGTATACACGAACATAAACGCACTCATATACAATCCTGTACATGTACACACATATACACACACACTCTCCTATACTATACAATCAGGCAGATGATGCGAAGGTCCTCCCTGCACGAACCTCTGTCCTCTAGTGGAGAAAAAGGTAAAGTCTGCTGTGTGCTACAATCTTTTCCCAGAGGAAATTCCTTGAATCTTAGGACAAGAGCTGCTGCTGCAATCATGCAGCTCTTCATTGGACATTAAAGGAGAAGAAGAAGCTTCAAGGGGCCCTTGGGGTAATTACGGTACTGAGCTTGCACCACCACAAATGGTGGCTATGCCCTCTGGACAATCACAGCTAGAGCAGGGTTGTACTTGGACAGGTACTAGGCTAAGCCTATATTTAGCATTATGGCCTGTAAGCCACCAGTTTAACAATTCCTATCTACACCAAGGGCCTATTTACACCACTTATGGTCTAAAAGAACAAGGCTTCCTAGTCAGGCAGAATTTATGAGCAGAGTGCCATGGGTAATGTCCATATGTGATGTTAACACTCCATGATTACATAAGTTAGCCAGGCTGGGGAGGAAAAGGGCTAGATGATGATGCTGGATGTCGACTAACCAGGAAAGGACACATTCTGACTTGCTGCAAAATCTTATGCAGACTGTAAGAAACGCACATGTGTAGTGAAATCAAAGAAAGAAAACAGGCTCAACTGTGTAAGTGGATTGTAGGTGAAGGGGATGTTTGAGGAAGTTAAAGCTTTATTCCTGGTTTTTCTATTCCTCCATGCTTAAAAAAAGTTCTAAAAACCCTGCTGTTTTTAGTTTATTTCACCCCCGTCATGTGAAATCAACCCTGTAATAGACAATCCCATAACTTAGGTGTGTTTGAGGGAGAATGCCCCACATACCATGACACTAACATGTCACGATGTGCAGCACCACCCATCCATTACACCAATGGAGAAAAAAGAGAACTGACCAGTAAAGAAGACAGCAAGCAGGATACACCCCAAACTAAAAACTATAGTCTTGTGACACTCTTTCACCGTTTACAGGAAATGGGGTCCATCTCACTGCCTGCCAACGTGAAGAGGTGTTAATAATACCCTGGTGCTGGGGTAAGCATGAACATATATACCATAATATTTACCACCTAGAATATACTATATCACATACATATAGTATCGGTAAAGATGAATACAGGCATACAGTTTTTAGGAGACTGTCATGTGCATTGTCACATCGTAAATACACTGCAGTTACAGGTAATAAAAGTAGATAAAACCGTAAAAAAAACATTACAGCAGAGTCTAATAACATCCGTACACATAATGATACAGATGTCCGATATAACAATCAATTTAATGAAAGAATCTAGGAGAATCAACTGCTCTAAACAGTTTAATTAACATACATTTGTTTTCAATAAAAAAAATCATTGGCCCTGGTTGAAAATCCAACTGAATCAATCAATTTTTCTGTTGTGCTGCAAAATCTTATTGGAGTGAATAATCATTTATCATTAATTTAATGGCCTACATAACACATTTTTTACTTCTGCTGTTGTGATAGTGATATTGCATTTAAAACATGTAGCCTGACCTACAATTAGGATGTAAAGTTTGTGATGATTCAGAACTTTGTGCAGCAAAGTATATTACGCTACCTAGCGGTAGCCATTAACCAGGCTCTGGTTTATTGCATTATATGTTTAAGCTTTATCCATTCCAATAAATTTGAACCATACTTTACTCTCCATCAAATGTGAAAGTGTCATATATGCATGCAGGGTCAGCTGTTAATATACACATGTGTGCGTTGTAAAACTCAATGCCAATATTAATAAAACCTAGGCCTTTTAGTTTACAAAGTACATAATAGTAAGAAGCATATGTGTATATCCAGGAATAAATATTTGGGAGCAGGTGACTGATTTTGGACATCCTAAGCTTGTTATCTTTTACCATTAAACCCTGTTTTTTTTTTTAATTGCGTTATACTTTTTCTTTTGCCTGGCAGCTCCATGTTAACTTGTATAAAAAGTGCTTTTCCCTTAGGGAAACAATACTCTTTACCCCGAATAACCCAGGGCTTACATGATATTTCAGTATGAAATGTGCATTTTTGCAGTGAGTTTAATCCATCCATTTTTCATGGCTAGATGGAATGTCAGCACTGGGGGGAGTAAGGTTGTATACATTTGCCAGACAACATAAATATAACAGCTATGTACTGGAATAGAAAAAAAAATCCATCAGAGACTACATCTCGGCGATGCTGCCCATTCACAAAAATGCAGTGTGCAACCACTATTTCACAGTCAACAAAACCTTCATTTTTGTTAAAATGGCATTTTTTCTTTGTGTCTGCAATGGTTTTGTTCAAGGTACCTTGTATGGTAAAAGCTAGGTGCAATGAATTCATGTACTGAAAGAAACATGGCTTAGTCACCATTTATGCTACATGAACCTGAAAACACACAACATTATGAATATAGCCCATGGGAAGGAGAGCAGTCTGAGTGTATCAAAATGAATGACTGTCTGAGTGTGACATTTTCCAGGGGGATCAAAGGAAATGCAAGGCATATCTAGGTCAACATGAAAAACACTGCTATTCCTGCGTTAAGTTAGTATTTGGATCTTAACTACACTCCAGCAATTCTCTATACGATTCCATGACATTGTGGGTATATTTTGAACCTAGCTCTACAGCTTGGAAGTATTTATACCTCTCAAAGTTGACAAACTAATCATATATATATTTTTTAATTTTTTGCTTTACTGATGTAGAGATGAATCACTGGGAAATCATTTCATGCCTAGACATTACAATGTCATGTGTCAAAACCCATGTTCATTTAACCCTCTAACTACCTGCATGAAACTCACTGCGCTGAAATGTGTTTTCAGTGGATACAAAGAATAATACCAATTTAGAATTTTGTCATATCGCTTGCATCCAAAGATTTTCTTCTCCTTCATATTGTATTTTTAAATTTGTTCTTTTTTCCTTACAAATCAAAAATATACACAGCATAAACATGGTATTCTGCACGGGTTAATTATATTATATATTGTTATAAATGTAACCACATTTCCTATGACCATAACACATTACAATCATTACAGACATCCTGTAGGTTTACATTTGTATGGTTTACAATGAAATCATCAGCAGGTAAAACAAACCCAATTATGAAAGACATAAATACAAAAATGATGCAGATTTTGATGAAGATTGAAGTTTTGTACACTGATAATTTTCAGCAGATTTTAAATATTATATCAGCTGTAAATCAAAATGATACCCCAAACAAAGAAAATCTTTTAATGTAGTGAATATATAGGTTCCAAAAAAAAAAAAGATAAAGTACAATATATTATAATGAGTGAGGCTACAGGCTTAGAAATATGCATACTCATGAACTCAAACATGCATGTATCCTTTAAGCTGCCCCCCCCCCCCCCCCCTTTTTACTGTTGAAAGCAATAACATTTTCTTACAGACTAATCCTATGCAGTTCTTGCTTGCATACTTACATAGCCAGATTTTGTGCCATTCCAAAAGCTGCGTGTCTGGCTCCTTTGTGCAGAAAGTACATTGAAGTTGTGGAATAGTAATGCTTAAAAGGCTTCGTATGTATGTTTTCTGCAGCAGGTGCTCAAGATGCGTCACGACTGAAGACACTCACTGAAAGTTACTCCACAAAGACATAAATAAAAGGGCGCAGATCACATTGTACAGACAATTTAACCGTGCACACATCTTATAGTGGTCATTGTGTGGGCCGGCATAATCGAATTAACATTCACCTGTTATTTAAAGCATTGTAATCATTGAAAAGTGTAAAGGAATATGACGATAGAATGAAACACACAAATTGAAAAAACAAAGTGAAGAAAGGCAGACGGTAATAAGTCTGTTTTACGTTGTGCACAGTAATTTTTAAGCATGTAACGTTTCATTGCAGCAGAATATCGATCCACGGTTGCCAGATTTTGTGTCGCAGTACCCAATGAAGTGAGGACGTCAGTCGTTGAAAATTAGGCAAATTAGAGATCATTTGATGGCATTCTATTGTCGCTATTGTAATCACAGTAATTTTCCTTGGTAAAGCTGCTTCGTGATGAAGGGGAATTCTCACCGGATAATTGTGAAAGATATCGAAAGATTCAGGATTCAGCATCTGGTTTCGAAAGCACTTCAAATTCAAATTGCCATTTTACTATATCCTGAAAATTTATTAGAGATTCAGATCATGTCGCTTTAAATGGAAAGGTGAAAGCAGGGTAATTTCAATCTATGAATTATTCAGCTTCAAACTGGAGGAACCCATGAACTGATTCTCTGACAGTGTCTCTTCCAGAGCCTCCATTACGCTTGTCATTTTTATTTCTTTATCTACGATCTCTTTCTAAGCTACTGAGCTTGTCCCTTAGGGCTCAGCTTCAACAAACCAAGTATTTCAAATTGGCAATAACCTAAAATGTGCTGCGGTCTCCATAGGTTGTATTTTTTCCCCCAAATCATGTAAAAAAAAAACCCACACAAATCCATGACGATATCTGTTAGGTTCTTCAATTAGATGAATTTGAAACAAAAGAAAGAAATGAAGGAAAAGGAGGAGGCATCGTATCGGAGAAGAGTTATGCTCCTGTAAGAACCAAGAAGATAAAGTGATGCTTTGTGCTTTCTCCTTTGTTGTCAGCGTGTAAGGCTTCCTAGCTGCATAGCATCACGCAAAACAACTGTTAAAGCAGACTGACTTTAGTGTCCTGGTTTTCCAGCAGGAGCAAATGAGGACTGCATTACAGACAGACTAATCCACACGAAATGTGCACTTAGACCAGGCACAACTCATGGCTGCTAAGGGAGAAAATGCAATCAGGCAGCAGCAGAAGCAGCAGCAGGTTAACAAAGCCAATCCAAAAGCAAAATAATAAAACAAGAGGAAAAAGTATTGTATTTCAATCAGGGAAGCTCCATCCAACAGGCATTGCAATCCTAGATATTCTCCACATGATGGCTGGTTGTGTCACTGCTAGTCTGCTCCTGCCCTGTATCCAGACAAGGATTGGGACTGATTTAGGTCAGCAAGTCTGGACACTCTTCTTTTTTTTTAACCGTTTTTCCTCATCATGTAAAAAATACATAGCATCCCATTGTTTTTCCGGCATTATAGGTAAACCCGGACATGTGAGAAAGCTTTAGCTGTAGCATGGCTGAAAAGGCCCCAGACAGAGACACCAGTAAGCATCGGATCCTTTGTCTTAGGGATTCTACTCCTTGCAGGTATACTAGCGTGCAACAAAAAACTATCATGCAAGGTGAGAAAACAGATGTTTCTTTATTCTTCGGAAGCATTTTGGAATCCAGACTGTGAACAGGGCTGGAAAACGTAGCAAGTTCGATGTCAGCGTTTATGTACAAGCCACTTCCTTGCTCTTATCCAAAAAAACACAGCAATCCTTTTTTTGTATCCGAAACAGACAGAAGGGTAACTCCCCGGACCAAAAAAATAGAATGGCGTTCCGCGGCTCGTCCTGTGCGTCTGTATTGCCGCACTGCGACCAGAAAACTGCAGTAGAAAGAGCTCTTGCAGTTGTGGAAATGTAGAAAGCAGCAGCTCTGTGACACAGCAGTCAGCTGACTTGTAGTGTTATCATTCAATGTCCTCTATCCAAAAAAAGGCCAATTTTTCGGAGGAAAAAAAAGCACTGCGGAGAGGACCTGGCGATCCAAATTTGAAATTAACATTGTAAGAGCAGGTCTGACTAATCTGTCTGCACACCTGAAAGTCACTCCTAGTGCAATGCGTGCAGTTTTGCTCCCAGGAACTCTGGCCACACGAAGCTAGCTGACTGTCTGAAATCTCAGACATGCTGACGTAAGATTAGGCATCTTCCTTTTTTTTTTTTTTGGGTAACAAAAAAGCTTTTGTTACTGCACGATGATAACTGTGAAACTGTTTATTTTACTGAATATGCAAGACTGGTTTTAGGTTACTGTTTCAGTATTAAGCAGAATCAACATCTGATGATTAGCTATACACATAGCTAAAAAAAAAAAACCTAACGCGTCTCTATGTCTTTCTTTACACAGTCATCGTCTCTGCATGACACACAATAAGAATTAACTTGGTGATTTGGTTTGAATTTTCCTATTTATCATCTATACATTATTTTAATACACAAAACATCCTAAAATATGAATTCACTTCCAAGTTGGTGATGGAGCAGTATAAATAATTTACAACCATTTATTGAAAGGCGTAAGCTTAAGAAAGCCCCCTGATCTGTTATCGTGTAAGTGCCTTCGCTTGCCAGTGAACGTATAGGGCTGACAATTTATAGAGAGCCAGACACTCTCATCTGAAACCAAGGCTGAACCTGAAGGGGTCGCCAGGCTCTGTCTGGAACTGAACTTCAATTCCATATCACATTATAGCTGTGTTTGTTTTGTTAATTAAGAGAGTTTTCCCTGTCGATTGCTGTCTCCATTGCTGTCTGTGATTTGCTGCTGCCTCCAGCATACCTTATATGCTGCTCAATCACATTATCCTCAGCTAACATGTCTCTTGCTGTGCTGATCTAAATGATGAGTAGTGGTATTTTCCAGTTTAGCTTTATGTATGAAGGACTATGAAATGGTCTCACATTCTCAGTATAGATAAACCAATCGACAGATCAGTGTACAATGGTATTTCCAGACACATAAATTAGATAAAATAAACAGATGACTGATTGGTGTACATTTTAGTGTCCCAACTCCATTTAAAATTAATATTTTACTTGTGATTGGAGGTTGGTAAGAATGTAGATTTGAAAAGACTGTCTTGATCCCAAAGTCTTCCATAGATATCCTTCTTTTGCTTGCATTGTTCACTTTTATGTGTCATTGCAGTTGTATTTAGGACTAAAATCTTACCGGTATTTACAGCATAGGAAACAAAAGACGAAATTGAATGAGATGGATGGAAGTCTACAGAGAGGGGCTGAATAGGTAAGTATCATTTTTGCGCTTGTTTAATGTTTTATCTATTTATTTAGGCCTTTATTTTTAAACCTACATATAAGATTAGTGCAGCAGTGGGCTGAGAACATCTGCTATTGTTTAACATGTAGGGCCTGCATTCTATAATGAACTGTTAGGTTTTAGCATCTGAAACTGTTATCTAGGTACTGCTGGAGAAAGTGCAGGAGGAAGTTTGGATGATTGATGAGTCGCAATGTGTTTCCTCCTGCACTTGTATCAAACATAACATCTGTACAATTGGGAAATCATATGGTACCAGTTAGGATATAGCCAAGATAGCTTTAGTGTTGGACTACCATGTGATAAACTAAGAAGAATGTGAAGTTCCTCCTACAATCCTAAACTAAGCTGATCATTACCAAATAAAACACCTTTCTGAGATGATAGACTGAAAATGTCTGGAATATTCTACATCACACCAAAATCGCAACATATTCACATAAAGTTGCAGCACAGTAACCATGGACTCAAAATACTACAGCCAGGAATTTCCTACCCTCACTCTTAAGCACTACTCTTTAAAAATTGACCCCACTGGGTCTTATAATTGATATTAGGGATCTCAGACCATTAAACTGCATGTGATTTACTTTAGGTGAGAAACAGTTTTACCTACTGAGATCAATTGCTATAATGCCTCTTCTTTTCTTGGAGCTATATAGGGATATAAAAAAAAGAAATTAAATGTACACTTTTTCATACCAAACAGTAAAATGGAGATGATCTTCTACTACTGTTGCTAATCTTCCTATTAATCTAACTGCCACATAAAGAGTATGGTGCCATTATACTCTTGTAGGGGCCTATTTATAAAGCAGTGAATCTGACATTCATTGAAACACTCCCTGGTGGAGAATCAATTACTACCATTGAACCACATAGACCTGGAACATTTTTCACCAGAGAATGTCAGGTTCATTCTTTCATTTACCCAAATTAAAACTAAGGTACCTTTGTAAAACTAAGGGTTTACTCTACCCAAGCCATTTCTAGATTTGCCAAAGTAGGGAAACTTTCTGTCTGTGTCTTGGGGGATTTACCCTCACTATTCTTCCTGGTGACCAATGTCACTGGTACAAATAGTGATGTGAAATCCAATATATACACTGGATTTAGTAGTTATCACCAAAGTAGTCGTGGAGGCAAACAGCAGATTTCAAGGCACAAGCAAATATTGCAGGGCAGATTTTTAAAAAATATTTTCTTTATTATGAGAAACAAATACCACGTTTCAAATAGTTTTTGTCAGGTAAGTAGGAAATGACATTTTCATATTTGGTGTTCACTTTCCGAGCAATCATTTGGAGATATGATTTCCTTTTACAAGGTCATTTCTACCTATTTAACCATGTTTACAAAGACAACCCATGCCAGATTAAACCATGGCATTCCTTTTTTTATTGTTAAAAAGGCATTTCAACTTATTTCAAAGTGAACTTTATTCTGCCTTGTAGATAATTAAACAGAATTGCCCCCAGTGAACGGTTTGTTGTGATTTGCTCAGCAACATAAATCAGTAAGTATGAAATTTAATTTCAATAACTGCTCATTTATTACAGTTTCAGTGTGTTTATGTACGTCTCAAATTTTTGGGAGTAGGTAAGGGGTGCCAATGTGCCCCAGCACACATTCCCATGGGTGAGGGAGGCATGTATCTGGACCTAAAAAAAGACAGTTTCCAGATTCCATCATAAGCTTCCTCTTGGATTTAGGGAAGAGGATCTGTCCCTCAACATAAGGCCTTCCAAAGTTGAGGAAAAGCAAGAAATTTGGTATGGACAGGAAGGAGGGACACACATTGGTGCTACCTTCAACTACTGGTGCTATAGTGGTAATTGGTAGTAAAAAGGCCAAAGTTTCAAAAAGAAAATAAGAAATACAAATAAAGACAGAAGACAGGGCTAGCACAGCACAGGAGAGTGCAGTAATATAACTAATTACTAAGTACTATTTAGATTTTTTTTTCTTCTTAAACATTGAAGAGAATGGGCAAGAAAAAAAGTAATCAATGATTATTATAGACCACTGATACCTTCTGGAGACCAGTGACCCCATGAGCTGGTGCAAACATTTGGATCCAAACAAGTACTGAAAGTGATTAGTATTTGGTGCTTTGCTCTCTGTCTTCTTGACTCATCTGCCTCTTTGAAGAGCATAGCATGTAGTATTATAGCTAAAGCCAATAAGGAATGTGGGATGCTTGCTTGGCAGTTATTATAGAAACGTAAAGCACTTATTCATACAAATTTCAGATTTTAATTTATAAAACTTTACTTCCAGTAATAAAATAACATATATTATTTTATTTCTATAGTACCTTGCATTCCTGTGATAGTAACCAGTGATCCTGCCAGCAAAAATCCTCTATGGTTGCTTCCAATGATAAGGCGACAATTCTTCTTTATTGTTTCAATGCAGGTGCAGCGTTGTCACCATATCCTATTACCCAATCTCAGCTTGAATCCATGACAACTTTAATTGTAATGCAAGTATGTCCATCTGCATCATGGTGCAAAGGCTAAAAAATGTCTTACACAGTGGAGGAGATTTGCACTGTGGTAGAATGAACTCATTGTAAAGGTAAGTAATAAAACATATAAACATGAAAATTGGGTATTGATTATTATGTGCATCTCTTTTTAAATAAAGATTCACAACTTTAGGGATTAATTTAAAAGGGCACAGGGCTTGTATGGAAAAGCAAACTAAAGGAATAAAGAAGGAATGGTTAGAAGTGACGAAATGTATGTCTAACAGGTTAGAAGTGCCTTGGTTTAACAAAGCAATCTGTACCTAAATCATTTTTATAATACGACAGAGTGCCCAGATAATATTTTTAAAACAGCTGCTGCTGTTTATAGCCATGAATCTATGCTTGGAAGGTCAATTTGGCCTGCTCAACACCAGCCAAATACTTTTCCAGCGTTACTGTTTAATGCTCTTAGCCTTCCCATGCTGGTCACTTTTTTCACTGTATTTTACACAACTTGTTTTCTACGAAAAAGGCTTGCATGGTTGCTTGTCAATACCTTCATGGCTGATTTTTAACTATCACTGTGACCTACAGGCATTTCAGTTTCAGAAAACTATCTCCTGATGTGTACTGCAGAAATGTTGATTGGTTATGACAACTGTCAAGCAGGTAGTGAATTACACTAAAGTTATTAAGTGATGCCCAGGGCATGGCGTTATTAACATTGACAGACATGAATGGATTAGATAATCTTGGTTAAGTAGCATATGGAGTATTTGAAGCCTACTCATTATTTTACTATAGGTATCCAACAGAGAAAGTTTTATTAATAATGAGTTTTTTTCATAATAATACTATAAATGAAAAGTGTCATTTGTGGGCACATATTTTTGAATTGCATATTTAGTGTCACACCTAAACACACTTTTGACAACTAGTTACTCTCACAGATTGTATTTCTTATTTCTTTTTATTTCTTTTATTTATCATATAAATACAAAAAATTCTTTATTTAGATTATCTGACTTCACTGAGGAATACTGATGAATTACAATCAGAACTACCAAAATGCACAATAAAATTTGGTCTTACAACGGGAAGTAGTGCAACTTTTGGATTTCTGCTTCATAAAGTACAGAAGTATATGTATGTATAGCTGTATATATTATGACATATGTACAACTTCAACCTGATTTGCACAAAATCAAACTATACTGCGGATTACTAATCATATTTTGCTGGCAGAAGAAATATTGTAAGCAGCAGCTAAATAAAAGTAAGGGAATAAAACTCAACTTTTCTTTCAACTAAATTAAAGTGGAATCCTAGGCAATCAGATGAACCATTTAAGTCACCCAGTGGTATTGTTCAGCACAGCAGCATATCACCTATCTTTTGCTTAGGACAAATGTGGTTACAATTTGATAGCAACTGTGAATATATTTATTTGTATTTCCTTGATTTTTAACAGTATTGATTAGGAAAAAACATTTTTTCCCAGTGCAATATTTATGCCATTTGTACACCACATATATATTTACCTCAATGGTAAATCTCAACATCTGTATTTTATTTTAGGAGAGCTTTATTCCCCTTTCAATGCTACATGATGACAAATGTAGAAAAAAAAAATAGTTTGCATAACATTCAGTGTCAGACAGCACAGCTTAGTTCAAAGTAAACTTTTTCACAGCGTTGTATTCTCAAAAATGTAAATGAGATTGGAATAACATTGAAAAATTCAGATGACAAATTAAGTGGTATAGATTATCTATATTAGTTTCAGACTGGGGATTATTTCTGCAGGGAATATTTTATTTAGGAGATATAGTTAGCACACTTATTTTTTCTTAATTATATTTCTATTTGTCTACACTTTTTTATCCATATTTTTACAATCCAGTCAGTAGAGACGAGATGTAGCCCTCCACACCTTATGCAGCTGTGCATTAAAAGATAAGGCCTAGTGAAAACTAATAGTCATCTAACAGTGATAACAATGATTACAATAGCTGTAAACTACTGGTGCAGAGAGAGGCAAAACAGAGCTGAAACATCTCTGTCCCAGGGTCTCTACTAGGAAAAAGTTATATTATTCATCACATCCCTTCAAATGTAAACACAATGTGGAATAAATAAGTGTGCCATATCACAATGACAAGTTGGAAGAAATACAAAATAATTTTGCAGGATGCATAATATTTTATTTAACGTTGTATTTTTGTGACTTAATGGCACTTTCATTGAAACCTTTAGATGTGTATAGGAAGAAATCCTACCTGTACGTACATAGAAAGAAATGGTGGCAGCCATTGCTCACCTCCATCTAAAAATGCCTGTGTTGTGGCTCCCTGGATTCAGAACTTGCAAAACTAACAAGATTTTGTACCTCAGTGGTTTGGCAAGTACTGTACCTAGAAGAATAGGCAATCAGAGAAATAGGAACTACTTATTTGGTTCTTGGTTATAGAGAGGCCCGTAGCAATTGTGGTGGTACGGACCTTGCTTTCCTAGACCTGCAACCTAGTTGTTTGGGTTCATATTAGGGAGTTTATTAAAGTATATGCAAGAAATAGGGTTACTGTTGTTTTTAATGTTAAAAGAAAAAGCTGTGAATTTATTCATGTTATTTATGTATGTTGGTTTATAAATGTTGAAATTATTCGTTATTTATATATTTGAAAAATGGTATTTATTTACTATGTTGTTTTACCAAACGGCTACTTGCCAGACATTTTAGGTTCAAGTTTGTGTCTGTTCATTTTTGGGGAGGGGATTGGGTTATGGTGGTTGGCAAGTAGGATAGAGGGGGGGTTGGTAAAAAAGGTGATGATGGGTAAATGGAGTTACCCTGGTCATGACTCAAAAAGTATTTAATACCTAATTGTCTGCATTACAGCCCAGCGGTTTTGGAAAGAAAGGCCAACGATTGCAGTTTCCCTACATCTAAGTACAGTTTATTTTTAAAAAAAGTTTCATCCACATGTTGCAGTGGCGCCTGTCTACCCTACTCCCCTGTTTTCTGTAATTTGGATACGATGCAGATGAATTTTTTCGTTACTGAAAGTGCAGTACATTTTTGTAAAACTATATTACACACAATAATTTGTATATAGAGACCTAGGTTCCCTAATGGGGGTGCTCACGTTTTTGTATTTCCAATTAGGGAATAATAACTTTTATGTTGTTTTTATTTGTATTGTACCACAAGGGGTTGTATGTTTTGGGGAAGGTTTGCTTTTAAATGTTTAGGCTGAATAACTTTTTGATTTAGGCTATTCTTGCTATAAATTTCATGGCTATGCTTTCTTGTCTTACAGTAAATGTTTTTAAGGGTTTTTTGCTGGCTTGAGAGCCTAATACTATTAGTGTTTTATGATGACTCCAACATACATCAAATGCATTTGTGTGCTGCCAGTCATCCTTTTTATTTGATTTAAATAATATTTATTCAAGTATATATATGTTTGTGTGTGTGTATGGCATTGTACCTTGTTTTTTATTTAGATCCATCTGCTCTTTCATTTGACTCCAGATTGACTACAGTTTTGTGCATTACATGTTATTATTTCCTTACATAAGTATATCATTCAATTAACCAATCTATGGTTATCCTTTTCTAGGTTTGTAGTTGTGATTATATACGTAAATGTTTAAATGCAATTATGTGATTGCAGGAAAATCATTTAAACATTCTTACTAGTGGTAAATAAGTATTATTAAATCTTCTCTATCAGCATTCTGGAGAACTGAAAGCTGACATTTGGTTGGTTAGGTGGATATTTTCAATCCACACAGCATGTTTCATGAGCTAGCAAAGGGGTCCTTACCGACCCATAAACAGATTGTTCTCTCACTGATTTATTACATTTTCATCAGTGAAGCTGAGTGATCCAGCAAACTTGGAATAGATCTTGTTCAGAATTGAAAACATTTACTAACAAATAGCAAATGACTTTTTAGGAAATCCATTTCACGTTTGCTGGATCACCCAGCTTCACTGATGAAAGTGATGAAAGCTTTATTAAATTAGGGCTAGTGAGTGAACAATCTATTAACGGGTCTGTTAAACATTTATAGAAATATTCACAACTACAAACCTAGAAAAGGATAACCATAGATTGGTTAATTAAATTTAATACTCGTGTAAAGAAAGTATAATGTGTAATGCACAAAACTGGGGTCAATCTGGAGTCAAATGAAAGAGCAGATGGATCTAAACAAAAACAAGGCACGATGCCATCAACATAAACACACACATAAATTTATAAATGAGGAATTATAATTCTTTCTTATTAGAGGGGGATCTATAACACTAAAATGTATGTTTTTCACTGCAGTCTGTCTTGGTTTTTCTTTTCTTTGAACAGTTCTCTGACTTGATGTCAGATTAACAAGGCTTTCTCATTTAGAAGCAAAGTAACATTAGACTATAAAATGTTCTTCAAGGTTCTATAGTTTTAAAACTGTCGATTATTTTCTCATATGGCATTATATTGCATTGAAAAGTAAGAATGCATGTAGGAACTGTTTGAATGTAGCCTGTGTCTTGGAAAGGCAAGGGAATTGTGTGCATTAAACGGTGCAAAAGATACTGTTATCTGATGTGGATGTCAATACATTCCCTTATAATATAGAGTATCCAAGTAATAATACAGTCAATTTCACAAGGCTCCAATTCTGTCTTTTGCAATTGCAAGAAAAATACCCTGCTCTTAATGAACCAAGAAACAAGTCTTAGGTTTCATTTAACTGTGAGGTACAACAATAAGTCCTAACAGTGGGGAAATTAAAGTTTTCTCTCTTCTGACACTGACAAACATAAAATAGACAGAACACAATTCCAATATAGAGCCACAAAGCAGATTCTGATATCTTAAATGAAAATATCAATTATATTAATTTTTGTCTTTATTTATAGTTTTGTTTCCCAAAAGAACATGCAGACCAAGCTAACTAGCAGAATAAATTCAAGAAAAAAAAGCCCTATATTTGTTTTGGTCTACTTAAAAAAATTAAATCAAGGAATATGAGATAAAAAACAAGTTTAAAAGACCGGGATCTGCACTCATTTTCAGTAGTAAATGTATACCTTATGGTTTACAAAGAGTCAGAGGGCTCTGTTCATAAAATAGGCAATCAGGCTTTTTGTCAAACATTCCCTGGTTGGAGTCTTCCAAGTCCATGTGTTTTCACTGGCAGTAATTGATTTCCACAAGGAAATATTTGAGGTAATGTCAGATTCCCCATTTTATAAATAGAGCTCAAAGAATGACACTTTTCATATAAAAATTCTGACCTGTATGTGGCCCTTGGGGACTAGAGCTGGACTCTTCTGAACTAGATAATGTCTCACATATCCTTTTTCACGGTGATCACACGTTGTACCTTACAGAACCAGATTTTTCTAGCAATTTTAGTACTAGAAGGAATGGGGCAGCTAATTTAAAGTATATTTTTACCACAGTTGCTGCTTAAGCTAACCTGTAAAAAGGTTTTTTTTTTCATGTTCCTTAATATTCACTTCCTTTTACCTAATATTAATTTATAAAATATTGTAATTATATTTTTATTTTTCAGTAATATATTTTTAAATGGGGCAGCCGAAAAAGTAAACTTGTTTTTTTGTCTTTAAAAATAAAAGCCAAGGAGTGCGCATGTGCAGGCGTCTATGGCAGCTGTGTGATAGACGATTTGGCTCCCCTCTCTTACCGGCCCTTCCACCAGCAGAATTGGCAGCTGCAGAGGACTGGCAGGTAGCGGATCCTTCCTAGAGGGCGTTCATCTGACTGCCATGGTCGGGAAACACACAGGCAAGCAGAAAAACCAGGTTTCCCAGTCTCAACCCGCGCGTCCTCCAACCAAGATGGCCGCCGGACAGAGCTACTGACACGTGGCCCAGCCTTCACAGACGGAGCGCACGGATGAGTGCTCCACAGGACAAGGTAGGAGCCATGATCCTGGATCTGGGGGCGGAAAACAGCTTCTCCTGAACTCTTCCTGGCAAGATCCTGCTCCCCTGATCCACAGCAAATAGATATAACTTCCAGGGGCTATGCCCAGGCACCCAGCCCTGGCACCCTTAGTGCTGATTCTAGAGGGACTTCGATTCCCTCAACCTTCTCTGTGAAAATCTCTACAGGGAACAGATTCAATCCTCTAGCTCAGGAAGCCATAACTCCTGCCACACTAGCCCCATTGTCTGAAGGGGAGTCTAGGCTGTTTACCCACCTCGCAGCCCTGCTAAAGGCTGAATTGGCTAAAACCTCTGCTTCTATCACCTCTGACCTGTAGACTGGAGACTAGAGGTAGAGCAGTAGACTAGAGGCCATGAAACAAAATCTTGATACGACAGCTACCAGGGTCTCCCAAAATACAAAGCAAATATCAGTTCTGGAAACCAAAATAGAGGACTTAGACACAAAATAGATGACCTGGAAAACTGGTCCAGGCGTTCAAAGATGTTCCTGGTGTGCTCAAACAATTTCTCAGGGATATGCTGCCTGATCTGCCTGATTCACATCTGGTAATTGACTGAGCCCACAGGGGCTTAGTGGCTCCCAAATAACATGGTCCCCCCAGCGAAATTATTGTTAAAACCCACTATTACTCCACCAAAGAGGCCTTAATGAAGGCCGTTATAGACTATGACTCTGTACTACTGGAGGGTGTTTCAGTTCAATTGTACTCGGATCTTTCCCCTCTCACCATTCAGCGCAGAAGAGCATTGAAACCACTTCTTCAGTCCCTCCTGTCTCACAAGATCAGATATAGATGGGCCTTTCCTCTACGCTTTCAATTTCAGGGGAAAACTTTCTCATTCACCACTTTTGATGAAGGGGAACAATTGTTACGGGAGTTGGATTTGCTGCCAACTGCTGCAACTCACCATGAGGCCCAAGAAGGTGTCCATCCAACACTATATCCTCTTGGGCAAACAGCTAAGTCCAACATGAAAAGGGTACACAAGCCGCCCTAAGATGTTCCCACCTTTAGAGGCCTTCCCCCTTCCCATATGGGAATAATCTACCTAGATATCACCTGTGTGACACTTGTGCTTCATCGCTATTTTCATGTTTGGATATTTTCTTGTGGGTTCTTTTCCACCAGGACTCATGCTTTGTTTGACAGGGCGGCCTGCCCTGTCTCCTGTTTATATTGGGATATTTACCGTAGGTCACATTGACTAAGTTTTGCATTCAGGACTTTGGACCTACTTCATATGTTGTACTTTGTCTACACTTATCCTGAAATGCCTGAAATTTCCATGGGGAGAGGGGAGGTGATAGGTCTGGTCCCCTGGATTTTTTTCTGGTTCAAGAAATTGGCTGCTTTTTGGTTTTTGTTTTTATTTTCTCTCGGTCCTTGTCTCCTATGTGTGGTTGTTGTTGCCTTCCCCTATGTTTTTTTCCCTTTTTCCTAATAACCAAGGGTGTGAGTTTCACCCTCCCTCATGAGCTCTATGTTATATTGCTTAACTGATGTCTTCCCCTGCCCCGGGTAACCACAGTGACCCTCAGGCGCTGGTAATACTGATGCACAATGTGCAGGGGCTTAATTCTCCAACTAAAAGAGCCAAAACTTTCCACTATTACAATTTACTGAAGGTGGATATCTTGGCACTCTAAGAGACGCATTTCTCCAGTACCTTTATGCCCCGCTTCTTTCACAAGAGGTTCCCCCTTTGTTAATTTGCCAACTCAGACAAAAAGAAATGTGGTCTGATGTGTTTTGCTAAGAGATTGAATTTCTCACCTCTGGATATAGTTTGAGATCCAGGGGGTAGATTTCTTTTGGTGCGGGGCTCTATCGAAAGTCAAGTACTTACTCTGTACAAAATAGCCTCCTTTTCCCAGAGTTCTTTCCAAGTAATAGGAGACTCTAATCTGGCTTTGGACCAGGTTCTAGACAAAACCAGTAAACCAAAGTATTGTTTTTCCCCCAAGAAGAGTCATAGACTCTCCACCCTCTTAAAGCACTATAACTTGATAGATATTTGGCGCAAGCTGAACCCAACTGACAGAGATTACACATACTTCTAGGTAGCTCATAATCAGTACTCGCGCATTGATCACATTTTCCTACAACCCCAGTTGATTCCTATGGCCACTAATGCCCGTATTTTGTGGGTTCCTTGGTTGGACCATGATCAGATGGTGGTGCGACTGAGAGGTTTGCAGAGTGCAGGAATGAGTTTCAGGTGGAGACTTAATGAGAGCCCCTTACTGGACACATTAACAAAATCGGAGGTAAAGAAATTGATTGAGGGCTATTTTGCAATTAATTTGTCAGGGGACACCTCTCCAGCTATCAACTGGGAGGCCCATAAGGCATACATTAGAGGGGAGTTAATCAGACTGGGAAGGAAGAAAGAGCAGGAAAGACTTATTAACAACAAGATAAAGGATTACAATGCTTTACAATTACGACTAATCCGACCCCAATTTAGACCTACGCCCCCAAATTCAATCCCTCAGCACTGAGCTTAATCTGATGCATACTACCAAAGCTGAGAAATCTCTACGGTGGGCAGCCCATAAATTTTACACATGGGGGGATATGCCTGGGAGGTTGCTAGTCAATAAGTTGAATCCCAGACTTAATATGTTATCTCTTCCTAAGATTAAGCTGAAGGATGGCAAGCTCTCCCAGTACCCCGAAAAAGTCCTTCCTGCTTTTGAGGAACTCTATAGCTCCCTCTATAGCAAACAGTAAAAGGTGTCCCGGAGTGGCATGGAAGATTTTCCTAGGAGAATCCAGTTGCCTAAGCATAAAGCTAAACATGTGGAGCTTTTTAAAAGCCCTTTACTGCCGAAAAGGCTCTCAAGGCCTCTACATTTCTGAAGTCTAGTAGTGCACCTGGTGCAGATGGATTCTCGTAAATATAGAACCTTTGACCCCCCAATTGATTCCTTATCTAGTTGACTACTATAATTTTCTCAGAGAGGGTAATTTCTTGCCTCCAGAAGCTAATCGCGCATTTATTAGTGTCATACCCAAACCAGGTAAAGATACCTCGGATGTTGCCAATTTTAGGCCAATGTCTCTAATTAACTGCGATTTGAAATTGATGACTAAGATTAAGTCTATCTGTTTGGGATCTTTCTTGGAAGTTTATATCCATCCGGATCAGGTTGGTTTTATGTTATTTCGGCAAGCCCCAGATCAGACACAGCGCACTATAGATTTGATATCACTTTTACATTCAAATTGGGAAGGTGGGCACAAGAGGGAAGCCATGCTGTTAGCTATTGACCTCCAGAAGACTTTTAACAGTGTTTCCTGGTCCTGTCTTTTTATATTCGGCCAATATTGCAGTGAAGAGAGGCACGAGACAGGGTTGCCAACCTGTCCCCCCTTTTGTTTGCCCTTGTGATTGAACCCTTAGCTATTGCAATTCGTGAAAACCAGAACATTAAAGGAATATGGGGTGGCAAGAGGGAACATAAATGTGCTTAATTTGCCGATGACATTCTCATGTATATCACTTCCCCCCATATTACTCTGCCTAACCTCTTTAAAACTCTCGACACCTTTGCAACTATTTCGGGCCTACAGGTAAATCACTCTAAATCCCAGGCATTTAATATCAATAATCCTGTCCGCCAGCTTTCCTTAGTCAAAGATAATTTTGATCTCTGCTGGAAAGAGAATTCTCTGCAATTAACTCCCAACATCCAATCCCTTTTCCAGGCCAAATATTTCCCCTTAATCAAAAAAATGTACTCGGACCTCACTAAGTGGTCCTCAGCTCCACCATCCTGGCTTGGCCGGATAGCCACTGTCAAAATGAATGTTTTACCATGCATTCTGTACCTATTTCACACTCTTCCAATTCAGGTCCCCTCCTCAGTTCTAATTTCTCTTCAAAGAAAATTTGGCATTTTATCTGGGGAGGCAAACGAAGAAGAATCCAAAGACAGATCATATATGCCCCCTCGCTCACAGGGGCATCTGGGAGTCTCTCTTATAAATCACTATTACATAGCGGCCCAAATTTCACAGTTTTCTCACGCCACAATACGAGGGATTAGGCCACAGTGGGTGGACTTTGAAGAATCAGACCTTTTATTGGGAAGTATCCAATCCCTGATGTGGTCCCCTAAGAACCTTAGACAATTTAGACAGCTTTATGTCACTCCCTTCAGATATGGGATAAATATCAGCCTTTTCTGAATCTTTGTTCTGCTCATGCTCCTCTCATCCCCTTGTGGAATAACCCTGAGTACACTGGCAGGGATCTTAACAGCTTTTCCTGGTGGTCTGGCAAAGGATTTGAGTAAATTTACGCCATTATAAATGTGCCTGATATTTCTAGTTTGGATTACTTGGTCAGCAAAAAGGAACTGCCGAACAGTACGTATTCCTGCTATTGGCAAATTCGTTCCTTTGTGTGTGCCAAAATTAGGCAGGACTTGCAAGCTCTTGCAGGTCCTTGGCCCAAACAAAAGGCCAAATTTCATTGCTTTCATTAATGTCCTCCTCTCAAAAATTGAAATACAACTGCTCTTGGGAAGAGGATTTAGGGATCTCCTTACCCAGAGATGAATGTAATGAAGTTGCTTATGCTCTTTCCAAAATTTCTTTTAACTCAGCTCTGGTGGAAGCAAACTATAAAGTGCTACTAAGAAGGTACTTGGTCCCGGAGAGGCTCTCAAAATGTCATCCCTAGTCCTCCCCTCTGTGTTTCGGAGGATGCAACACTAGGGGTATGATGCTGCATACGTGGTGGTCTTGCCCAATTGCCCAAGCCTATTGGATTAAGATATTTGAGGTAGCACTTTTTAGCAGTTGTGATCTGGCTATTTCCAAACCCACGCTGAAACTCTTGAGTCTTCTTATGTTGGAAGCCCAGACTAAACTTGCTAAAGCTTGGAGGTCCAGTACCATAAAACTAGACCCATTTTTTGCCAAGATGGACTGGATTATGGTTAATGATAAGATGACACATGAGCTACTCAGTAAAGTGGAGAAATTTGACATGATCTGGGATCCCTGGATAATGTATATATCACCCACAATGAACAGTTAAGGTTTCCTTTGTTTAGGAACTTGTTGTTACTCCCTTCCCACAATTCTTCCCCATTGTGTCTTCCTTTGTATTGTTTTGTTTCGTCAAGTCTTGTTTCCCCTTTTCTGGTTCCCGCTGATTAACTTCAGTAAGCTAGGTTAATTTTAATGGATCCGGATCTTGATTTTTGTATTATTTTGCACTGAGTTCTCATTGTCTTTATTGCACAATAATCTGCATTACTTAAGTTGTCTATGTAACTCTGTACGATTCTGCACATATTTGTGTTTTTTGTTTCCCTTCTGTTATAATTGTTAAAAAAATTAATAAAAAGATTGAAATACAAAAATAAAGGTAAATTTTAAGGGGCAAAGCTTTGATGTAGAAGAACAATATAGGAGTATGTATGTGAGTCAATTTAGAAAAAAATCTTTGGCCATTATGTATTTACATTTATGTATTATTTCAATTTACCTGAAAAGACCTACATAGAAAAAGCAAAAAATAGTAAATTGCAGTCCATGCTCCAAATTTAGGGCAGACCTGAAGGTATAAATAGATAAGCAAATACATGTCAAGTGCAACCCATGAAAGGCCTTGTGGCTGCTGCAAAGTTGCTGAGTTGGCTGGAAGGCTTAAGGTGCGTACACACTTCCAATTTTTATCGTTCCAATCGAACGACGATCGATTGGGCAAAAAATCGTTCGTAAAAAAGTAACCAACGACGCCGACGAACGAGGAAAGTCGCTGGAAACGAACGACCGGACCGGCGGATCGGATTGGACGACGATCGTTGAACATCGTTCGTGTGTACAGTCGTTCGTTGATCGTCCATGTTCAGAGCATGCGTGATGAACGAACGTCCGTTCACTTTCCTGTCGTGCACATAGTTCCTCTATCGCTTAAACGATCGTATCTATTGTGTGTACAATATCTACGAACGATCGTGTCGTTACCTCTATGTGCAGTATCGGTGCTATACGATCGTTCATATATATCGTGCAGGAACGTTCGTCGTTCGTTTTCCGACGATAATAATTGGAAGTGTGTACGTAGCTTTATCCCAGGACACATGTTCAGAAAAGGCTTTAGTGATTTGACCTAGTCCTAGTGATATACCCAAATTAATGGTGCTTTTTGGACACCACCTTTAAAAGGCTCTCCACCCTTACCAACCTCTTGCCTGACCAATAAGACTCATTCAATTAAGAGGTATTCAACCCTCAAAAGTTCTACCTTCTAGGAGAAAACTTCCCACCCCCCAGACTTAAATGGTGGGTGCTTCAGTTTCCCCACATCCCACTTGAAGTTGAGATAGTAGTGCATTTCTTCTCCTGGACATACACTTTACATCTGATACTACACTTACACGCAGGATAGGGACAGTCAATACAGAATTTCTTTTGATTAAAATACATTGTTTCCTGGACATTATTAATAGGTTTAAGGAATAATGTTGCTTTGTTAACAGTGGGCCAAAGAGAAAACAAGTGGAATTTATCTTATATTGAAAATTCATAGCAAACTTTACTATTTATCAGAGTAAAGTGAACCTTTTACCATATAAGGTGTAGGTAGTTTGCAAACCTTTTTTGGAGCAAAACCTTCTTGATTGCCACTGGGAGAAAAGACCATCTCAACAGCAAAAGGCAACATCTATGTTTTCTTTTATTTTAGAAAACTAGAAATTGTTGCACAAAAAGAAAATACTAAGCTGCTGCAACCCAAAAAAAGACACACCACCAAAGTAATTATAGAGCATGCAGGGCACAGTCCATTTAGCTATACTGACTACTGTGCCAGGCTATTTACAAATTACTTGTTATAAAACCATCAGGCAGGAAAGTGGAAGCAGTGAAAAGTGCAACAATTTCTAGTTAATGCATAAAACAGCCATACAATCACTGAGACCTCTTTGATAATGACAGCTTCGTGTTAGCTTGTCTCAGATACATACCATTCTAAAAACGTAAAAACTGCAAACTGTTTCCTCTAACTCTGTATTTTTGTTGTCAAATACTTTGTGACGCTTGGCTTTTGAAAGTGTTCACTTCATTTTTATCCTGTAATAGTCTCTTAGGCTTTTTTTCCTCAAGTGTTATCTGATAAGTATATTATACTCCCTAATATTCCCTAAGAATGTACTGTTCATGCAAAAAATACAATTATATACTTTTGTCAACCCTGGTCAAGTTGCACAATTACTTTATTCTCTTTAAACAATTGCTGCACCTTGGAGGGGATTTTATTGTGCCTATGGTACCCCAGAGACCATAACACACCTCCTTAGGGAGATCTGTGGTTCCACTGGCATCCCTCGTCAAGATCAAACGTCTGTGATAAAAGCTCCAAGTGGTGGATGTCTGGCGAATGTTTCACACCCCACTAAGAGAGAATATAGTTACTTCTGCAATATAGACTACTTTCCTTATTGTCCAGTCTTTATTGGACACATGATTCCAGACCCAGATTGGGCTGTGGTTATGTTTGGACCATGTCCCCATACATTTAGAGCTGGGCCAACCCCTCAGACCTGATCCCAAGTGCTCCTGGAGACAGAACAATTCTCTTCTCAGCTATTCGGTGTTGTGTGGCAGACGTAGAAAAAACTATCACCACGTTTGGCTTGATCCATAAGACTGACACCACTCACCCTCTTAACCATTGGGAAGTCTTGAAGTTCTTATTCATTAAACATGGTTCACATTTAAAGAAGGCTAGGAAATCTTCTTGCTAAAATAGCAGAGTTAGAGTCCTTACATAAGCCTGACCTAGCGCTGTGCACCCTTGTTGACCTTTCTAACACAAGATGTGAGCTCCTACACATGTTGGATTTCTAATCTATCCTGGCTAAAGATAAGATGGAATGACACCACTGCGAGTTTGCCAACAAAATTAGGTTAACACCTTGCACGAACCCTACAACCCAGACCAGCTGAACTCTCCATAAACTCCAGAGGCCTCCAGGTACATGGAAATAGGGACATCACCCAAGAGTTTGAAATTTTTTATGCTAAATTGTACAATCTCCCTCCAACATCTACAACCACTACTACAGATTTCCAAAAGAAGAATATACATTCATACATACAAACTACCGCACTCCAAAAATCAGGAAAATGTCTTGGATGAGACGGCTTCACTCCCCCCCCCCCCATTTCCTCAAGGACTTGACACTCTATCTAATGGCACTCCTAACCATTACTTTTTTTTTTTCAAAATATTTTTATTAATTTTTCAAAAATACAAAGACAAATAAACAACCAAAACTAGAGGAATAACAAGATATAGAGGGGGGGGGAACACTTATAGCATATAATACAGTAAAAAGAAGAACCAACATAAACAGGAGCATCAGCCACCAGTGTCCATAAATAAAGCCATGTATTATGAATCAGAGATATTAGTAATGTACCACGTTGAATATTTGAACAGTTCAAGGATTGACGTGCGCTCCGAGCTGGTGAATGCATAAAGTAGAAAGTGGTACCATTGCTGCCAGAAACGGGTAATAGAAGAGTCTCCTTGCAATTGGGCATCTAACATCTTTCTGTGGAACAGAACCTTGAGAGATGAGAGGACTTGTTCCAGGGTGGGTGGAAGAGGTTGTATCCATTGACGCATAATTGCGCGTCTTGCTGCCAACAAACACATTTATCCATTTATGCATAGATCTTGATATATTGTCCACGGCTATGCCCTCCCATGAACCGAACAATAATAAAGAGGGTGTCTGAGAAATTGAGCAGCCAGTCACATTAGAAATTAACAGTGAAATACAACACCAAAAATTGGCAACATTGGGACAGGACCATAAACAGTGTGACAGTGAAGCATTAACACAATTACATTTAGGACATTGTAGATGCCACCGAGCGGATTGTGGGGTAGAGATAGAAGGCCGGAACACCTTATAGGCCCTATGCAATAGCATAAATTGAGATTCTCTCCAGATCTCATTCACTATACTCTGCCGGACCGTTTGGTATCCCTCAATAACAATATCCACAATGTCCGGGTCAGGAAAATCTTTTTGCCACATTCTCACTGAAACTGACAGAGGCTTAATAAAAGTAGGCAGAAGGTATGCATAAACATTGGATATATTAGGAGGGGTCAATGATAATAGATTGTCGAACCCATTGGGTCGAAAAACATCCTCATACCGAGATACTATAGATTTAAGATAAGATATAACCTGACTATAATATAACGGATGAAGTGCCCATTTTGGGATATGGTATTTGGTCTGCAATTCTGCCAAGGACAATTTAGTCAGATCTTCCGCGTGGAAGAGATCTTTCAGATAAATTAAACCTTTACTTTTCCACGAGTGGAACGCTGCATGTGCATGTGCTTGTGGAAACATAGGGCTTCCACAGATAGGCATATATGAAGATAAACGGACTGGCAGTTTGAATCGTTGTCTAGTCACCTTCCATGCGACCACCGTGTCTCTAATTAATATATTGTGGCGCAAAGGGGCTGGAATCTCAGAAAATTTACAGTGCAATAGAGCACAGGGATCCCATAGGTAAGACATAGCTGTCTCCAGATATATATTAGAATAGCAAGGTGTTCCCTTAAGCCAATCCACCACATGTCGTATCAGACAAGCCAAATTATAAAGTCTAACATTAGCCCACACCCCCCGCCGTTTTAGGTAAATATAATTTCATCAAAGAAATCCTTGGGCGTCTGTTGGTCCAAAGGAATTTTGTGAAAGCCTTATTCAGAGCATTGACATCCGCGTGGGTCAGCAATAGGGGTAATGTCTGCATAGGATAAAGTAATTTAGAGAAAGACATCATTTTCACTAGGTGGCATCGGCCGAGAAAAGAAAGAGGCAATTTTTCCCACATTTTCAGTTCTTTTTGGATTTTGGCAATCAAGGGTGGATAATTCAGTGTATATAGTGATGATGGTAACTGACCAATATGCAGTCCAAGATACACTATAGAGTGTGCCGCCACCTTAAATGGCACATGTGCTCTCCATCTCTCTGCCATTTCCGAGGATCTGGCCAAAGATAATATCTCGCTTTTGTCAAAATTTATTTTAAGTCCAGAGAAACTTTCATAAGTGCAAAATATCTGCTGAATAGTGTGACTATCTTGTCTAGGATTAGAGGTAAAAATCAAAATGTCATCTGCAAAAAAGGCGGAGCGTAATTCCTGATTGTGAACCTCTATGCCGTGCAAAAGAGGGGTATTGTCCAGATGCCTGACCAGCGGTTCCATTGCGAGATTAAACAAAAGGGGGGACGGGACACCCCTGTCTCGTTCCTCTTTTGAGGGCAATTGGGGGGGATAAATATCCAGGCGTGTGTATATTGGCTATCGGGGAGGCATACATATCCTCAAGTACTTTAAGGAACGGGCCCCGAATTCCAACACGTTCAAGTACCGTAAACAGCCATGGTATATTAACCGTATCAAATGCCTTGTGTGCATCTATTGTGACTATAGCCAGATCTAGATCAGGTTGGTTTTTAGCCGTCTCCAATGCCACCAATACTTTTCTAATATTAGTTACCGCAGCCCTGCCCTGGACAAAGCCCACTTGTGAGGGGGAGATAAGGGTCGGCAACACTCGAGCCAATCTATCTGCGAGAATTTTAGACAAAATTTTTGCATCAATATTTATGAGGGAGATAGGGCGGTAGGAGTCTGGATCACATGGATTCTTGTCTTTTTTCAGGAGAAGTTTTATGTAGGCTTCTTGTCCGGAGCGAAAGAAGACTCCCTTATCCCATAAGGCAGAATATAGTGCATGTAGATCATCCACCACCTCCGCCCCTAAAAATTTGTAAAATTCGGAGGTGAACCCATCAGGACCAGGGGCTTTGCCATTTTTTAAACTATTTATGGTTCTCAAAATCTGTTCTGTAGTAATAGGGGCATTTAGTGAATCTATATCAGTTTGTTGCAATAAAGGTAACTCAATATTTGATAGGAATGCCATCCCAGCCTGTGTATCATTCTCTGGGGAAGAATACAGTTTTTGATAATATTGGGCCAAACAATGGTTCACCTCCTTTGGTGAGGTAACCATAGCACCTGTGGAGGAGCAGAGCTTTGGAATATACGTTGGCTTATAACCTGCACGTACCAGATTAGCCAACATTTTGCCCGATTTGTTGCCAAATTTATGAAATTCCACCGATTTATATTTACATTTCAGCTGCTCATATTGGTGGAGTCGAGAATCAAAGTTACATTTAGCTGCATACCAGGCCTGTTTGTTGCTCGGGGTGGGATTGTCAGTCAGTGCCTGTTGCGCTATCCTGAGCTCAGATTGTGCCGATAGAAAGTGAGATAGTGACTCCCTCTTCCTTTTAGTTAAAAAGGAGATAATTCTACCTCTCAGGTAAGCCTTACCCACCTCCCAAAATAGAATTGGCTCATCTCTATGAGCAGCATTATGCAGAGCATATTCAAGCCATGCGGACGTCAATACTCCCTGAAATTCCGAATCTTTAATCAAATAGGACGGGAAGCGCCAAGGTATATAGTCTCCCCTAGGGTACTGATCCTTTACAACAATAGAAATTGGGGAGTGATCAGAGATTACCATAGTATGTATCTCCGGCGATTCTATCCTGTACAGGATATCATCAGTGCAGAACAAATAGTCCAATCGAGCTTGAGCGACATGGGCTTGGGAAATAAAAGTATATTTCAAAATACGACCGGCAGAGTCACTTTGCACCATGTTAACCTTGCCTTGAAAAGACCTATGAATCAGAGTCATCACCCCAGCTTTCCTATCTGCAGAGGGGGAACCATAGGCTTCCCCGACCCACAATTTTTTCATCCTGTGGAAATCATTATCTCCTAAGTGTGTTTCCTGTAACAGCACGATGTCCGCCTTCAGTCTTTTTAAATGACGAAGTACAGACGTGCTTGTTAGGGGAGCGTAACCCTTTAACATTCCAAGAAATTATCCGCATAAAATATGAACAATAGGATTGTAGGCATATCGATTACACTGCTCACAAAATGGCAGCCACAGTACAAATACTACAAGTGGGTAGAATCGGGACGCATCATTACTTCCACTATAATTAAAGGCAAATGGCACATCCAAAGTACAATGGTTGCAAGGGACGTTCCACTTAATAACATCATAATACACATAATGGCTGAGTAACCCAATACAGTAAGTGTTTCCAAAAATAACAAGAAACAAATAAAGGGGGACAGACAGGACGGCACATGGGGGAAGACAGACAAAATGTAAAGATGTCCTCCCCTTTTTCCTCGCGGAACAAAAACAGTTGAACCAATTCAGTAACATTGGTGAAAACAACACAATATCACCAGAGGTCAACTCACACCTCCTTGAACGGGAATATAGATGAAACGGTTTCAAGAAGAAACATAACATAAAGGCACTGTTAGGCAGAGGACATAACTTTCCGAATTATCTTTCCCTGGACAGCGGCTCAGGACATTGAGTATCCCGGATCCTCTTAGTGGACGATGGCCCCGCGGGCCTAGGTGATTTTGGGGAATACACCGGAAGCAATGAACGGCCCATTGAGCGTGGTGGAGAAGAAAAAGAGGTATCCGATGGAGTGGAGGGTGAATCAGAAAACAGGTATGTATCATATTTTCTGCCTCCTCCGCTGAGGTAAAGGAAAACTTGCGGCCCCGGTCATCAGAAAAATGAGGAACCGCTGGGTACGCCAGTGTAAAGCGGATTTTATGTCAGTATAATGTGGAGCAAGCCTGTTGTAAATTGCGCCTTTTGCGGGACACCTCCGCAGAGTAATCAGCAAAAATAAGCAAAGAGGTACCTTCCAATTGAAGGTTGCGTTGATTTCGGAAAGCTTGAAGTATGCGGGTTCTATCGGAGAAATGAGAGTAAGCCACCAGTACTGGTCGCGGCTTGGCCATTTCTTTGCGCACCGGACCCAGTCTATGAGCTCGTTCAACTTTACAGGTCAGCTGAAGACCTAATAGCTGTGGTATCACCTTAGAGCAAATTTCCAATAACTGTGATGGTTTAACATTTTCCGGCAGTCCTACAATTCACAGGTTATTGCGTCTGGACCTGTTTTCCAGGTCTTCCACTTTATCCTGCAATGCTTGTGCTTTGTTTTCCAGCACTGAAATGATAGCTCTGGCTGAAGTAACATCATCCTCAACCAGAGTAATCCTTTGCTCTGCAGTATTTAATCTTTGTGACTGTTCCTTTAAATCTTTTCTCAATGAAAGTATTCCCTTGTGTACAGCTGCATCAATGGCCTCCTGTAATGTAGGCTTAAGTAGTGCTGCTACTGCATCAGCTATTTGTGTAGGTTGAGAAAGATCAGTGGGATCAGCATGCTGTATCTGAGCAGGGACAGCGCTGGATGCACGTGCTGAAGAGGATGCGGTGGCCATCTTGGAGGGGGTGGCCTTGATCTTATCTTTCTTACCCATGGATTCCTGGCTTGCAGATACGGAGGAGCGCTCCAGGAATCGATCCATCCAGGTCAGTGTCAGGGTGGGGAGCCGCTACACGCAGGGAGGAAGCGGGTGTGCCGGTTTAATAGCGTGAAATCCCGGAGGTGAGAGGAGCCGTTTTTCACATGCTGCTGGCTCGCGAGGCGCCGGAACCGGAAGTCCCTAACCATTACTTTTAATGCTGTGGATGCTGATCACCCGCTCCTCCAAATATATTACTAGCTAACATATCCATCATACCAAAACCAGGTAAGGATACCGCTCTATGTGGTAATTATTGCCCCATATCCCTACCTAATATGAATAATAAACTATACGCTAAAATGTTAGCAAATAGGCTGGCCGTCCTTTCCCCTCCATTGTTCACAATGATCAGGTGGGGTTTGTCCTGGGCTGCGAGACAACGGATAACACCACCAGGACCATAATCTAATATCTTACACTCAAAAACACAAGGTCTCTGCCTGTCTCTTATTATTAGATGCCGGGAGGGCCTTTGACAGGGTCAAATGGAATTTCCTGGACTTAACCATTCCCTTTGACCTTACCTGACTTGGTCTGCTCAACTATTCTCCCTTGCTTAAGACCTTGATCATTGAAGAACTCTCACGATCTCTTGGGTTGGCAGGATGAATGTAGTGAAAATGGATTCCATACCTAAACTGCTATGTTTTCCAGGCCATCCCCATTTCTCCATCTAAATCCTTTTTTCACACACTCCGTTCTCTGTCCATTAAATTTATATGGGGCAGATGCTAAATGAGACTCAAGCATATCTCCCTCTGTGGGCGTAAACAGGGTGGAGGAAAAGGTCTGCCAAACTTTGAACTTTACTATGTAAAAGCCATAGCTTGAAACCTCCCATCCCCTGACGCCCTGAAAGTAGAAGGTTCACCACTTTCTTTATCATCCATTCCCTCCCCATTAATTCCCTTTTCGATAAACCCTTGTTCCCTAATGGAATTCATTTGGACAACATGGAAGACTAAACAAGAGAGTTCTGGCCAAAAGATAGACACACAATCAAAGTCTTGGTGAACAATACTACAACTCACCTCACACATGTAGACCATAAACAGACTTTGAAAACCTGTGTACCCTAACTGAATCCTCCCATCACCTGGTATCAATGCTATACAAAATAGCATCTCTGTCAATGACAAGCCCAAACCTAAATATGTTGTTGGTGGGCACAGATGTTTGGAACATGAAGTTGTGGAACTGGATTGGCAAACAGCCTTTGGACTGACACACAAATCCTCTGCGGATACAAGCAGGATAAAAACTACAAAATTCTACCTCGTTGGTACAGAGACCCAGCCTCCCCACACTGCGTGTTTCGCTCAGTACCCAGTACCTGCTAGTGATGTGGTGTAGAGGAAGATACTTACTTGCATATCTGGTGGACCTGTCCAGTCCTGCAAACGTATTGGCAAGATATCGTCTCAGTATGCTCTGATTTATACGATACAACTATCACCCAACCCTGAAATGGGGTTACTGTCAATGCTCCAAGGTTCTTTAGTTTCACAAAAGAAATCCTTGCATTGCCACCTGTTAGCAGCAGCCCACCAACACATCCCCCTCTACTGGAAACAAACAACAGAGAATTTGACAATGATTGTATGGAAACATTTACTGCCGGTTCAGCATGTTTAGTGAGTACATTATAGCACTTCATCTGTGTTGAGAAATCGACTTGGTACCCCTCCTACCTGACCCATATCCTCTTAGTATATACACCCTTGCATGGGTATTGTACCCATTCTGCCCTCCCCATAAAAACCCTCAATTCCATTCCACCCTACCTCCCAGTTTATAAATAATTTACCATCTCTTTTCTTTTTTGACAATGTGAAACTGTTGAATTTTATGAACATTTTATACACTGTTGTACCAAGGTTGTATTGTACATTTTTTATATCTTTTAATAAACATAACTCTGGCCCTTACTTTTTCTAGTGGTCTGTCTTCTTGACAGGGTAGGTACCAATGATGCCAGGTGTGTTTTAAATTTTCTCTGATTCTCTTAAGCTTTCTGATATTTTAAAAAATTGGAGACTGTAATGGCCATTGCAAAAACTTACTGTTTGGTTTCCTAAAGTAGTACATAATTGTTAAGAATTATTTGTTATTGGACCATTTAACCTTGTTTCACATATAGTAACTTCAATGTAAATAGGACATTGAATTTTATTATTTAATTATATTTATTAGAAGACATCTTACACTGACCCTGCCACTGGCTAAAATACAACCACAAAGCATTATAGAACAACCCACATGCCAGATTTACAAGAGATTTACAGATTCAAAAAACATCAAAACTACCAGTTCTTCTTAATCTTTGTTTTATAAAATTGTCATTTGTTTATATAATTTTTAGATCCTCACTCTTCACTACCTAGAACAGCTTATGGCTGCTGGGGGTAAACAGGTTGACCGCTTCCAAGGTTAGAGAATTTGTTAAACTCTGGAAATTTTTTCAGTTTCAATTTTTCAGTTGACTTTGGTTAGTCAATTTGTTAGACCTTACAAAAAATAAATAACATTATGGATGAGCTGGACTTTTTTTTTGTTATTTTTCCATTCTGCTACTTAGCAGATAACATTTGTTTATTACAAACTGCAGAAGCATGTTACATTTTTTGTAATGTACATTTTCTAGTGGTTTAGTTCCCTTTTTTACTAAGAAAATCAACAAACATATAATTGCATATGTACAGTACATTCACATTCCCTTCTACCTTTTTGGTCCTTTAAATTGATAGTCTTGTTCACTGTGCAAAAGGGGTTCTCATTACATAGCATTGCTTACGTTTAAGCTTATATTGTTATGTTTTATTTTTTTTTATAGATAACATTTATTTTTAGAGTGAAGTGGTCCAGCACAGAGGTTTTCCGGTTCTAAACTCCCCTCCTATTACAAAGCAAGGGTGGCAAACTTTATTGTCCCATCTATAAAGTATACATTCTAAATTACCAGAGCTTGGTATATTGGAGACGCTATATATGAGGAAGCAGACACTGCTCCATAAAACGTATCACAATGCTATTTTTCTTTAGCAATATATCTGTTTCCTAACTGATTGACAATCTGTTTAGACAGAAGTAGAGAATAAATAACACTACAAAAGGTTATTTGTGAGGGTGCTCGCTGATGTTGATGTGATTCCATGCAATATATTGATTGATATGTACCTTCACTCTGTGCTAACATCATTCTTCACATTCAAGCAATTTTTTGATGTGCAGATTTTTTTTACACTAATATGCAGAACAAAAAAATATGTTGAAGCAGAGCTGCTATGAAGTCCATGACTAGAGGTGTAACTTTTATCTTGCAATTAACTTCTTCCAGCTATCAAATAACTTTTTGTTTTGGATTTCTCTTACTGCGGTTTTATAAGTAATTTTCTGAAATGTAGCATATTCAAATTTTCCTTATCCCTAGCATGAGATCGATGTCAACACATTTTGTTTTTTTGACATTGCCAAGTTCTTTTAAGGAAACACATACATATGTATGCATATTATAGTAAACTAATTATTCTGAATGCTCTTTTAAGGGGGGATAAAGACTTTTCAACTGTAATGAAAAAGCATGGACAAAAGTACCCTATTTTCCAAATACTCTCTCTGACAAATCTATACCTTTATACATGCTGCTGTATTTAAACCTTTATTGTTCTTTTTAGCCAACATGCCATATGAATGTAAACAAGGCTATGTAGTTCCTGGTTAAATTTAGAGCATTATTATGATAAGAATAGCTGACATATATCAGTGTCTCCGGCCCTTTTGTTACTTTAGTTAATGTCAGTATGTTTTCTTAACTGTTGTTTTAAGCAGAAAAGCTAGGGATTTTGCATGCTTTTAGCCAATTATGCTGACAAACCTATCCCATTTACATCTAAGGACTGTCATTTAAGTTTTGACTAAACTGATGCAGAAAGAGACTTCTGTCTGAACTCATCACATTAAAAGCACTAACGTAATAGAATTAATGTGTAAAACACAGTATAAAGAGTAGCTGTATTTGAACAGTACTGCTGTTTGAAAATTGCTGAATCGGAGAGGCACTCCAGCTGAAGTGACCCATACTGCCTGCAAGCACTTGGCTTATGCATCATTCTCACTTGTATCGCTCAAGTGCATTTTGTAATAATGTTTTCATCTGCATTAACTTCAGAAGAGATAACAGAATAACATTTACAGGGGTCACTATCTAGGGCCTAGAAATGCATAACAATATTAACCATCATTAATGTTTTGCTTTGGGCACAAATTATACCAAGGCAGCCAAAAAAAATAAATGCTTTAAATACAATAAAATATATTGAAATTCATATTTCTCAAATCTAGACCTACTGGTAATATAAAATATGTAGATTTTATGAAGTATTCTTTCAAATTAAGTCACTTTATTGAGCCATTTTTGGGAACTATATAACAAATGGGAAGGTAAATGTTTCAAAATAAAGTAATATTTGATCTTCATCTTTTCAAGTCCCAACAATGAGAGCATTGTGTACCACAGAAAACAAATTTAAGTAATTGGTTCCTAAAGTAGCTTGGTTATTGAAAGTTTGTGGGTTTTCACTGTTATTTATGATCATCAAGGATCTGATTATGGGTTTTTCTATATGGGATCATTGAAGTAACTGGTTGCTAAAGTAGCTTGGTTATTGAAAGTTTGTGGGTTTTCACTGTTATTTATGATCATCAAGGATCTGATTATGGGTTTTACTATATGGGATAATTGAAGCTTTTAATATTTCCTTGTGGTACCACATATGTGCCTTAGGAGGCCAAATTAATTAGAATCTTTGATTTAAAAAAACATTCTACACCCAAAACATTTTTCTCATCCATTATGAAATAATGTAAATAGTGTCCAAGATATGCCATACCTGTACCACCTTCCCCACCACTCCATCACTAACCTTTTACCACTTTATTTTGTTAAATGTTTTATCATTGTTTGATGTAACATTTACCAGACAATCATCAGCCCCCCACCTCCCCCACACACAAATTTGTATCCGCTGACACCCCCACTCCTAAAAATTAAAAAAAAGGAGGCACTAGTGTTGCAATTTTGTTAGTATAACAATGCATGTAACCTGATTATTATGTAACATTATTTATACTAAATGTTGTTAAAGTGATTCTTATTGCATCCAATAAAGATTAATAAAAAAAAATACCAAAATAATCTTACATAGTTGTAGTTCAAATACATCCAGGATTAGTATAAAGATTTGGCAAATCAACTGTTTTAAAGTGTGCTAAGTATTACTTAACCATTTACATTCCATCACTGTAGAATGCATCCTACTCAGTCCAGTGACTGGTGGTCCTCTTTGGGCAGTCATGTCATTCTGCCCATTTCCTGATGTTCACAGAACCCCTGGAGTGTGTCAATACAAAATTTGGTCTTGCAAATAATATTCAAAGAACTTTTTAAAGGCCAATTTCAACTTGTTTTTGAGGGGGACACCAGCCTATGATCATTTAAAAAAACAACATGAGACCAAAAAACCTTAATGGGACTTTTCAGGTACAAACAATAAAATCATCATTGGGAAATGAATCCATCAAACACCAAAAAACAAAATCATTAAACATACAATAAACAAATTACATAAACAGTAGTGACCAAATGTACAAAAATAAAATTTGATGTGTTCCTCTACACGTTTCATAAAAACGGCTTCCTCAGGAGAAACTCTAATATATTAATCAACATTCATTATTTCATGTGTGGTCACAAAGCCCTGGGAACATCAATGACAGATACTATGTTAACTTACACGTGCAGGCAAACATCATAATCCATGCTAGTCCAGAGTCCTAGGCCCTAATTCATCAAGCAGAATCGAAAGCTCGCTCGCGCATTCGTATTCGCGATCCGAAATCGTACGCCGTCGCGCAATTCAGCAACTGAAAAAGCTTGCGGCCGGAACCGCGCATCTCCGGCAGCTTTACACTGGCGAGCTTGCATTAAAAGTCACTGTTCCCCTAAAAAATCATTCTTTCTAATGGTACACATATTACCCTTAGCCTTAAAAAAATGTTTGCGCTGTTTAAATGTTTTAAACATTTATGTGCGCTAAGAAAACAGCATATTTTTAAATCACTTATTTTTTTCCTGTTAGGCAAGAGTTAACCGAGTTCAACTCCTCTACATAGGCGCCTATATAAAAGCTAACGATGCCTGATTGGAGAAGCCGCTCGCGAAGCCATCGGACTACATTTTCTCACAAAAGTCACAAGCACACACCGTTCTTTTGTTTGCTTC